>NW_028152790.1:17500-19605 GCF_951799395.1 Argentina silus | reverse complement strand
TTTATTACGACACTATACTAATACTGGGTAATACTCCCTTTATTACGACACTATACTAATACTGGGTAGGACCTCCCTTTATTACAACACTATACTAATACTGGGTAGGACCTCCCTTTATTACAACACAATACTAATACTGGGTAATACTCCCTTTATTACGACACTATACTAATACTGGGTAATACTCCCTTTATTACGACACTATACTAATACTGGGTAGGACCTCCCTTTATTACAACACTATACTAATACTGGGTAGGACCTCCCTTTATTACAACACAATACTAATACTGGGTAATACTCCCTTTATTACAACACTATACTAATACTGGGTAGGACCTCCCTTTATTACAACACTATACTAATACTGGTTAATACTCCCTTTATTACAACACTATACTAATATTGGGTAATACTCCCTTTATTACAACACTATACTAATACTGGGTAGGACCTCCCTTTATTACAACACAATACTAATACTGGGTAATACTCCCTTTATTACAACACTATACTAATACTGGGTAGGACCTCCCTTTATTACAACACTATACTAATACTGGTTAATACTCCCTTTATTACAACACTATACTAATATTGGGTAATACTCCCTTTATTACAACACTATACTAATATTGGGTAATACTCCCTTTATTACAACACTATACTAATACTGGGTAGGACCTCCCTTTATTACAACACTATACTAATACTGGGTAGGGCCTCCCTTTATTACAACACTATACTAATACTGGGTAATACTTCCTTTATTAGAACACTATACTAATACTGGGTAGGACCTCCCTTTATTAGGAACACTATACTAATACTGGGTAATACTCCCTTTATTACAACACTATACTAATACTGGGTAGGACCTCCCTTTATTAGAACACTATACTAATACTGGATAATACTCCCTTTATTACAACACTATACTAATACTGGGTAATACTCCCTTTATTACAACACTATACTAATACTGGATAATACTCCCTTTATTACAACACTATACTAATACTGGATAATACTCCCTTTATTACAACACTATACTAATACTGGGTAGGGCCTCCCTTTATTACAACACTATACTAATACTGGTTAATACTCCCTTTATTACAACACTATACTAATACTGGGTAGGGCCTCCCTTTGCTCTCAAAACAGCCTCAATTCTCCATGGCATTGATTCCACAAGATGTTGGAAACATTTCTTTGAGATTCTGGTCCATGATGACATGATTGCATCACGCAATTCCTGCAGATTTTTCAGGTGCACTTTAAACTGTGAATCTATGAAGATGGGTAAATTGTGGCCATGAAGGGATGCACATGGCCCAACAATACTCAAATATTCAAGCGATGATTGATTGGTATTAACAGGCCCAAAGTGTGACAACAAAACACTCCCCACACCATGAGAAGGTGTACAGGTGTTCCTAACAAAGTGCCCAGTGAGTGCAGATATGTGTAGGACTGTCTTTCAGGCTTTAGCCATGTGAGGGATATTTTTACTGCTAATTGTTTTGGGGAATATTTATGATTATGCTGATGATGGTCATCATCATGATCGTCACCGCCACCATCATCATCACTGAAGTCATATATTCTGCAGCATTAGCTAACAGAGCATTCATGTAATCATGTGTTTTCGGGGAGTCTGTGAGAGATTTCTCCTCCTGTCGCATTTATAATGAGAAAAGCTGAATCATGAGCTGGAAGGGAGGGGCAGGGTGCCCACTGTCTACAGGCCCAGTCCTGGCTATGCAGAGGGGGTGTTGACGACTCCTATTACCTCTCGGGTTGACCCTGCAGACTCATCATGGTGGGAACCAGGGGAGGCTGGGGGAGGTAGAACACCAGGGGAGGCTGGGGGAGGTAGAACACCAGGGGAGGCTGGGGGAGGTAGAACACCAGGGGAGGCTGGGGGAGGTAGAACACCAGGGGAGGCTGGGGAAGGTAGAACACCAGGGGAGGCTGGGGGAGGTAGACCACCAGGGGAGGCTGGTGGAGGTAGAACACCAGGGGAGGCTGGTGGAGGTAGAAATTGGAGGAGGCTCATTGTAATACATGGAATGGAACTAGGAATGGTATCAAACACA
>NW_028152791.1:45631-62704 GCF_951799395.1 Argentina silus | reverse complement strand
GAGAGAGAGAGAGACAGAGAGAGAGAGAGAGACAGAGAGAGAGAGAAGAGAGAGAAGACAGAGAGAGAGAGAGACAGAGAGAGAGAGAAGAGAGAGAGAGACAGACAAAGAGACAGAGAGAGAGGCAGTTAAACCTCTGACCATAATGTGTCGTTTCATTACTAGTTTGGCTTCATTTCCACAAGTAAGAGGTTGTTTAACTCAGTCCAAAGTATATTTACATATTCAGTTAATGTTCTGTGTCCCTCCCTCTCATCTGAATGGACAGAATGGATACTCTCTCTCTCACACACACACACACACTTGTGCGTGCGTGTGTGTGTGTGTGTGTGTGTGTGTGTGTGTGTGTGTGTGTGTGTAGGTGTTACAGGGCCCTCTAGTGGTAGAAGGTTGTACTGCGTAGGAACACTCTACATGTGTGCATTGACTGCAAGGACAGTGGCTTTGGATGAAACCGTCAGCTCAATGACAGATTCATATTCATAGATTCTGATGTTCTCTGTCCAAACGTGATGTGTCAGCTGCTAAACTACACAGCAGCACAAAGTCAATCTAGTCTGTGATATTATTATTATTATTATTATTATTATTATTATTATTAATAATAATAATAATAATAATAACAACAACAACATATTGCATAGCTGACCTTTGCATACATTTGTAGATGAACAGTAAACAGCAGGCTCTCACATGATTGGTCCTTTGGCTCAGTATAGGGTTAGAGTTAGGGTTAGGATCAGGGTTAGGGGTAGGGTTAGGGCTAGTGTTAGGATTAGGATTAGGGGTAGGGCTAGGGGTAGGATTGGGGCTAGGGTTAGAGGGTTAGAGCTAGGGTTAGGGTTAGGGTCAGGGTTAAGGTTAGTTTTAGGGGTGTCTGTCTACCAGGGCCCTGAACCTAACACTAACACTAGCCATAACCCTAACCCTAGCCTTGACCCTAACCCTAACCCTGAGGAGAGTGTAGTGATGTCATACTACATGGAAAGGCAATTCTAGTACAACATACTCAATGTCAGTAAATTTCGGTTAATTTAGCTGCAAAACGTTTTAATCTTGCATCCTGAAAACACCTACTGAATAGGTCGCAGTATGAGCATTCAGACACGCTCGTCTTCACCCTAAAGCAGCTCCTCAGCAGGTACCCATGTTCACCACTAGATGGCAACAACCCCATTCAACACGGCACCACCATGCACCAACGATTCAGCTTCTCCTGAGAAGACCAGTGGAACCTCGAAGGAAACCTTTCTTTGCTGTCATTGATTACCAATTATTGATTAGGTTCAGAAAAGCCTTGAGTATTGATTTGTTCCTGTAACTCCAGCCCAAGCAGCAGAACTGTCAGCCATGGGGACCAGAGTGACAGCCAGTGAGGAGGAGGTGACGACTCTTGGCTCCAGAAGAACAAGGAGGAGGAGCAGGAGAGAGAGAACGCAGGTGGAGGAGCAGGAGAGAGAGAACGCAGGTGATGTACGATACAGAAATCATAACTACACTGCTCAAAACAATTAAGGAAATACTTAATTGTCACAGTGTAACACCAAGTCAGTTAAACTTCAGGCATATCAATCTGCCCATTTAGGAAGCACAAGTGATTGTGAATCAATTTCACCTGCTTTGGTGCAAATGAAAGTGACAACAGGTGCACTGGAGAGGCAAAAGCAAGACAACCCCCAAAAAGGTAATGGTTTTGCATGTGGTGGCCACAGACAATTGCTCTCTCCTTATCCTTCCTGACTGATTCTTCTCTAGTTTTGTGTTCTGCTAGTGTCCTTGTCACTACTGGTAGCATGAGGCGGTACCTGCAGCCCACTCAGGTTGCACAGGTAGTCCAGCTCCTCCAGGACGGCACATCCATACGTGCGGTCGCAAGAAGGTTTGCTGTGTCTCCCAGCACAGTCTCAAGAGCATGGAAGAGATACCAGGAGACCGGCCGTTACACGAGGAGAGCTGGACAGGGTCGTAGAAGGGCATCAACACAACAGCTGGACAGGGTCGTAGAAGGGCATCAACACAACAGCAGGACAGGGTCGTAGAAGGGCATCAACACAACAGCTGGACAGGGTCGTAGAAGGGCATCAACACAACAGCAGGACGGTCGTAGAAGGGCATCAACACAACAGCAGGACAGGGTCGTAGAAGGGCATCAACACAACAGCTGGACAGGGTCGTAGAAGGGCATCAACACAACAGCTGGACCGGTATCTGCTCCTTTGTGCGAGAAGGAACAGGAGGAGCACTGCCAGAGCCCTACAAAATGACCTCCAGCAAGCTACTGGTGTGCATGTGTCTGACCAAACTGTCAGAAACAGACTCCATGAGGATGGCATGAGGGCCCGACGTCCTCTAGTGGGACCTGTGCTCACTGCCCAGCACCGTGCAGCTCGATTGGCATTTGCGAGAGAACACTAGAATTGGCAGGTCCGCCATTGGCGTCCTGTTCTCTTCACAGATGAGAGCAGTTTCACACTGAGCACATGTGACAGGCGTGAAAGAGTCTGGAGACACCGTGGTGAACGTAATGCTGCCTGTAACATCATCCAGCATGACCGGTTTGGCGGTGGGTCAGTGATGGTCTGGGGAGGCATATCCTTGGAGGGTCGCACAGACCTCCATGTCATAGCCAACGGTACCCTGACTGCTGTTAGGTACCGGGATGAGATCCTCAGACCCATTGTCAGGCCTTACGCTGGTGCAGTGGGCCCTGGGTTCCTCCTAGTGCAGGACAATGCCCGGCCTCATGTGGCCAGAGTGTGTAGGCAGTTCCTGGATGAAGAAGGCATTGATACCATTGAATGGCCCTCTCGTTCCCCTGACCTAAATCCAATTGAGCACCTATGGGACGTTATGTATCGGTGCATCCGATGCCACCAAGTACCTCTACAGACTGTCCAGGAGCTCACTGATGCCCTGATCCAGGTCTGGGAGGAGATCCCCCAGGACACCATCCGCCGACTCATGAGGAGCATGCCCAGACGTTGTCGGGAGTGTGTACAGGCACACGGGGGCCATACACACTACTGAATCACATCATGAGTTGCCGTGATAAAATTAACCCAAGTTGGATCAGCCTGTGATTTGAATTTTTTACTTTGATTTTCGGTGTGATTTTTTTCCATTGACCGTTGTTACGTCATTTTGTTCTCAACAAATTATACAATGTGCATCAGTAAAGATTTTCAACTTGAATAATTCGTTCATCAAGATCTGATGTGTCCCTTAAGTGTTCCCTTCATTTTTTGGAGCAGTGTATTTATTCAGTGTATTTATCCAGTGTATTTATTCAGTGTATTTATTCAGTGTATTTATTCAGTGTATTTATCCAGTGGAAGATCAGATGTGGTTCTACTCTTCATTCCAGCAGCAGCAGCAGAGCTGTCAGCCATGTGGTCCAGAGGTGGAGCAGCAGAGCTGTCAGCCATGTGGTCCAGAGGTGGAGCAGCAGAGCTGTCAGCCATGTGGTCCAGAGGTGGAGCAGCAGCAGAGCTGTCAGCCATGTGGTCCAGAGGTGGAGCAGCAGCAGAGCTGTCAGCCATGTGGTCCAGAGGTGGAGCAGCAGCAGAGCTGTCAGCCATGTGGTCCAGAGGTGGAGCAGCAGCAGAGCTGTCAGCCATGTGGTCCAGAGGTGGAGCAGCAGCAGAGCTGTCAGCCATGTGGTCCAGAGGTGGAGCAGCAGAGCTGTCAGCCATGTGGTCCAGAGGTGGAGCAGCAGAGCTGTCAGCCATGTGGTCCAGAGGTGGAGCAGCAGCAGAGCTGTCAGCCATGTGGTCCAGAGGTGGAGCAGCAGCAGAGCTGTCAGCCATGTGGTCCAGAGGTGGAGCAGCAGGAACAACATTCAGAGTAATGTTATGTTGGATGAATGAGGGCATGTTTATTTGAACACGCTACATGTATGTGACACTTTCTACCGTTGTTCACTGATGACTCGTTAGAGCTCTTAGTCTCTTCATGTTATTTCAGTTCATTTTAAAATAACTAAATGTATTGTATTTATTTATCATCCAATCTAAGATCGTCCAATTTGATTTTAGTTTTAATGTCTTACCTTTCATGAGTCTTCCAGTCCTGGTACTGTTGTTATCCTCCTTTCTATTTATCTTGTTTTTGGATTTTCTTCCTCTGTTCTGATGTATTCATCGGTGTTTGACATGTGCTGTATAAATAAAGTTTGGTTTCATTCTGAACTGAGTTGACTCCCCTGTGTTTCCAGACAGACCAGAGGTGCCTTCTCTGCTGGTTTGACTGATTCAGGAAATGTAGGACACTTCAACACTGAAAGCAGCCTGATCTACAGGAGAGTCATCACCAACATCTGTGCCTTCAGAGGCTTCCTGCTCCTTCCTGTGTGAGGAGGAAATGCTGTATTGAGCTGAAGAGTCAGGTTTGGGCTTCCTGGACCCACACGTTCTTCTCAGACCCGTTAACAAAACACATTCTAAAGGCTTTGTGTCTCTCTGTCTTATCAGTGAGTCACTGTCAGGATCTTGATTCTACTAGAAACTATATTCTAAAATGTCGAACTGAACACTGAATCTGCTCATTGCTCAACACCATGCAGTAGCCTAGCCACTGAACTGTGACCTTCCAGCTCTGTCCAATGGGCTACATGGCTGCTGTCACATGGTTTCATTGAACCTAATCAATGTCAGCAAAGAAGGGTTTCCTTCGAAGTTCCACTGGTCTCCTCAGGAGAAGCTGAAAAGTCTCTCTCTCTCTCTCTCTCATTTTATTCAGATATTTACAACACAAGTCCACGATAAAGACATACTGTTTATATGGATTGTTCTCTATAAAAAAAATTGCAAAAAACTGCAGAACAGGGTTAGTTTTCTACCAGAGTGTTTGACTGAGTCTGAAACTCAAAGGGGAAACGTTGACAAGAGGAATGAGGAAGGATGATCACATTTCATTGAACAACAATAATAATAATAATCACTATTCCATCATGAGTATGTGACACAGTGAGTCATCATCACAACGTGCAGCTCTACACCAGCATGGATCAGGACTTCTTCATTTATACCAGACACACACACACACACACACACACACACACACAGACACAGACACACACACACTCAAGATGAAAACTGATGGAACAATGGCACAGCAGAGGAGGCTGGTGGAGGTAGAGGCTGGTGGAGGTAGAAATCGGCTCATTGTAATACATGGAATGCAGAATGGTATCAGACACCTCGTTCCATTCCACGCATTACAACGAGCCCGTCCGCCGATGTCTACCTCCACCGGCCTCCCCTGACACTTCACAGGGACTTCATCACCACAGACAGAATCACACATCTACATCTTAGTGCAAACGGAGAAGGAGCACTTCAAAACCAAACACTAGTCTCAAACACAGAGGGTGGTGCTGTTCTGGTGCTGTTCTGGTCCTGTTCTGGGACCTGTGTGGGCCCTGGGGGGGGGGGGGGTCCAAAGACAATGTGGAGACCATAAAGGGACATCAGGTGACATCATGTAGTAGGGAAAACAAAAAGATAGGGTAGACCAGCTACAACAACATGAGCGGGTACGTGGGTTAGGGTTGGGTTAGGGTGGGTCACCCTGGGTTCCAACCCTGATCGTCTACACCCCACAGGACTGGTGTTAGCCCGAGGAGCTAAAGCCTAGGTCTAGTGGTGCGCAGGAGATCCAGGTTGGCTAGCAGCCAATCAGAGGAGGCCATCTGGATGGTCATCTCTCAGAGGCCGGGAGATGCTAGGTGGGATCCTTGGGACGTCCGAGCCACAGCTTAACCCCTTACTTCAAGGGCAGGTGTCCCGGACACGGATTCAGCCTGATCCTGCACTCTCAGAAAACAAAAAAAGGTGCTGGTTAGAACCAAAAAGGGTTCTTCAGGTGTACTTGTAGGCTGGGGAACCCTTTTAGGTTCCATGTCAAACCCTTTCCACAGAGAGTTCTAAATGGAACCCAAAAGGGTTCTACATGGAACCTAAAAGGTTCTACATGGCACCAAGATGGGTTCTTTTAAGGGTTCCTCTACAGGGACACATGAAGAACCCTTTTGGAAGCCTTTTTTCTAAGAGTGTAGGCTGAAATACATCTTCAAAGGAGATCTTCCATTGGTTTAATCCAGGACCAGGCTTAATCTGTCTCCAAGGACCCGCCCCTGACGGTCCTTAACGTCACGTCTCTGAAGGTCTGTCCCGAGGTTCCCATGTTAGGCGTTCTCCTCAGAGGCCTGGTGGGAGAGGAGGCGTGGATGGCTCTAGAAGCCAGAGGGTGTGAGGACGTTCATGTCTCGGGGTTTCAGTTTGTGCGGCCGAGACGTCTGTCTCCGCCCCTCCGCCACCGGGATCTCCATCCTGGGTGGGGCCTTGTTAGCGGCAGGGTCGTCGGCCAATCGGGTGGCCTGGGCCTTCATCACCTCCATGGGGGTGGGCTTCTGGGCTCCCCGGTACGACTGGAGGGCGAATCCCCCTGGGGAGACACAACACACACCACAGGACATCAGGCTTCCTATTGGCTCAGCCATGCCAACAAATACAGGACATCCACCAATCACCTTGAGCCTCAGGGCCATCACCACAGCTGTGTGTGTGTGTGTGTGTGTATGTGTGTGTATATATATCTG
The DNA here is from genome assembly GCF_951799395.1 of Argentina silus. Lineage (NCBI taxonomy): Eukaryota > Metazoa > Chordata > Actinopteri > Argentiniformes > Argentinidae > Argentina > Argentina silus. The sequence continues at coordinate 56,106 of NW_028152791.1, read as the reverse complement.
TGTGTGTGTTGTTATGGAAAATACATTGATAGAACTATTTTCAGGTTATACACTTTCATATGACTGATATAAGTTGTGTAACTACTGTGATGACATTTTCTCTTGCCACTCCTCTAAAGTTCTATAGCCGTTGTTCTGAGAAGCACTGTATGATTTACCATATGAACAGCGGTGATTTCGGAGGGAGTGGTGAGGGAGCGCAGTAATGGGGGAACAGACATATCTTGCCGATAGGTGTGAAATGTTGAACGCCGATTGATCAGTAAGAAAGTCTCCCCATTGTTCATTCTCTCCCGCCCTTTCTCACGTAAACACAAGCCCATCAGCCGATAGCCTTGGCGGCGCCTGGCATTATGTTTAAACTGTATAAAAGACAACCCTGATAATCGCCTCTTCAGACTGGCGCTGAACAGACCCCCGGATCTACGCTGGGCTGCTGTTATGCTCCTGTCTCTTGTTTGCAAGCAATAAATACCGGACTCAGATATTGTGGCTACTCAGGACTTGATTCTTGAAGTACAGAGTGGTAAATCCTAGACTTCTACCACAGTGTGTGTGTGTGTCTGTGTGTGTGTGTGTGTGTGTCTCTGTGGTACGCTGAAGCATAAAGTCAAGTTTCTGTAGACAGAGACCGAGTTTACCATCATATCCTGATATCCTCCCTGCCCCCCCTCCCATGTGCCCTCCCCTGTCCCCCCCCCCGCCCTGCCTTCCCCTGCCCCCTCCCCTCCCTTCCCCTGCCTCCACCCTCCCCTGCCCAGGTAGGGGTTCCACACTGGGAGTGGATGAGGTCAGTTCACTATGAAGCGCTTTGGGTGTCTAGAAAAGATCGATATTAAATCAATAATCAATAATCAATTATCCTTATCCCTGTGATGTCATTTACCTGCGGCACCATGGTCCATACCTGGATCGGTGGTGGACTTCTGGACGACCGGGCGCGGTCCGAAGAGCCCCCAGCGTTCCACCGCCCCCCCTGCCCCCCCCGCCCCCGCCCCCCCCTCGGTGGCCCCCATGTCCACACTGGAGCCGCTGCTGAGGTCAGAGCTGGTCACAGACGCCCCTGAGCCCTGGCTGAACCAGCTCCTAGGACGGACACAAGGAAACACACACACACACACACACACACACACACACACACACACACACACACACACACACACACACACACACACACACATAAAGCCAGACTGTTAACCTTTTATGCAGTGTCAAGGAAATAAGGAAATCCACCCGCACCCATATGACCAGCCAGTCCACTCATGCCTGTGTAGATTAGGTGGGTTTATTAAGCTGCCATGTAAAGTCCTGAACATTAGTCTCCATAAAGAGCCAGTAGAGAGAGAGTGTGTGTGTGTGTGTGTGTGTGTGTGTGTGTGTGTGTACCTGCGTTTCTGTTTGGGGGAGCTCTGCGGGGTGCTACTGGGGGTGGACTGGGCAGACGCATCCTGCTTCTCCTCCTTCAGGTCCACACTCTGGATGTGCATCTTCTAAACACACACACACACACACACACACACACACACACACATCAGACGGCAGCACAAACTACACACCAACCAATGAGGAAACATTTCCATGTCGTCATGTGTTATCATCATGAGGCTGGGGGAGGTAGAACACCAGGGGAGGCTGGGGGAGGTAGAACACCAGGGGAGGCTGGGGGATGTAGAACACCAGGGGAGGCTGGGGGAGGTAGAACACCAGGGGAGGCTGAGGGAGGTAGAACACCAGGAGAGGCTGGGGGAGGTAGAACACCAGGGGAGGCTGGGGGAGGTAGAACACCAGGGGAGGCTGGGGGAGGTAGAACACCAGGGGAGGCTGGGGGATGTAGAACACCAGGAGAGGCTGGGGGAGGTAGAACACCAGGGGAGGCTGGGGGAGGTAGAACACCAGGAGAGGCTGGGGGAGGTAGAACACCAGGGGAGGCTGGGGGAAGCTGGGGGAGGTAGAACGCCAGGGGAGGCTGGGGGAGGTAGAACGCCTGGGGAGGCTGGGGGAGGTAGAACGCCTGGGGAGGCTGGGGGAGGTAGAACACCAGGAGAGGCTGGGGGAGGTAGAACACCAGGGGAGGCTGGGGGAGGTAGAACACCAGGAGAGGCTGGGGGAGGTAGAACACCAGGGGAGGCTGGGGGAGGTAGAACACCAGGGGAGGCTGGGGGAGGTAGAACACCAGGGGAGGCTGGGGGAGGTAGAACACCAGGGGAGGCTGGGGGAGGTAGAACACCAGGGGAGGCTGGGGGAGGTAGAACACCAGGGGAGGCTGGGGGAGGTAGAACACCAGGGGAGGCTGGGGGAGGTAGAAATTGGAAGACAGGCTCATTGTAATGCATGGAATGGAATGAGAAATGGCAACCGTCCTCCGATGTCTACCTCCCCCAGCCTCCCCCAGCCTCCCCTGGTGTTCTACCTCCCCCAGCCTCTACTGATATACTGAAGTTTTGGCAGAAAATGTATTTTCATGATCTAATAAACAATAAAATTCAGTTCATTTCTCTTGAGAGTTCATCAAAAGTCTCTTTTAAAAGGAGATAGAAGGTTGTGTGTTAATGTGTGTATCTATGCAGTGGGACTATCTTACGTGGAAGGATTCGGGCATTCGGTGATGGTGGCGCGTCTCCTCAGCTGTCAGGCCTTTGTGCGGGGTGTAGCCTGTGTCCGTAAGCCCCGCCTTCTGCTCAAAGCTGTACATGCTGTCCTGGGTCTGCTCTGGAGGGACAGACAGACAGACAGGCAGAGAGAGAGACAGGCAGAGAGACAGACAGACAGGCAGAGAGACAGACAGACAGGCAGAGAGACAGACAGGCAGAGAGGTTTAAATTAAAACGAGTTAAAACAAATAAAAGAACAGATGCAGTGAATCAACAACAGAAACACCATCAGCTGATGTAAGCAGCTTCCTTCAGCTGTGTGTTTGATCCAGAAGGACTTGGCAGACAGACATGAAGCCCTGTCTGACCAGACCCAAACTAACCTAACCCTAACCAACCTAACCCTAACCCACCTAACCCTAACCCACACCAACCTAACCCTAACCAACCTAACCCACCTAACCCTAACCCACCTAACCCTAACCCACACCAACCTAACCCTAACCCACCTAACCCTAACCCACACCAACCTAACCCTAACCAACCTAACCCTAACCCACCTAACCCTAACCAACCTAACCCTAACCCACCTAACCCACACCAACCTAACCCTAACCAACCTAACCCACACCAACCTAACCCTAACCCACCTAACCCTAACCCACCTAACCCTCACCAACCTAACCCACACCAACCTAACCCTAACCAACCTAACCCTAACCCACCTAACCCTAACCCACCTAACCCTCACCAACCTAACCCTAACCAACCTAACCCTAACCAACCTAACCCTAACCCACCTAACCCTAACCAACCTAACCCACACCAACCTAACCCTAACCAACCTAACCCTAACCCACCTAACCCTCACCAACCTAACCCACACCAACCTAACCCTAACCAACCTAACCAACCTAACCCTAACCAACCTAACCCACCTAACCCAAACCAACCTAACCCAAACCAACCTAACCCACCTCACCCTAACCAACCTAACCCAAACCAACCTAAGCCTAACCAACCTAACCCTAACCAACCTAACCCTAACCAACCTAACCCACCTCACCCTAACCAACCTCACCCAAACCAACCTAACCCTAACCAACCTAACCCAAACCAACCTAACCCTAACCAACCTAACCCTAACCAACCTAACCCACACCAACCTAACCCTAACCCACCTAACCCTAACCCACCTAACCCAAACCAACCTAACCCTAACCAACCTAACCCACACCAACCTAACCCTAACCCACCTAACCCTAACCCACCTAACCCTAACCCACCTAATCCTAACCCTGCTTCTAACATCAGAAACATGATCATCAGATGCAGAAGCAGGATGTCATGTGACCTTGAAGTTGTGTGTGGATCATGTTCAGATCATAGTTCAGAATAACATCCTACACATGATAATCACATCAATAATCAAATAAAAGAGGTTGGGCCTGTATTTGTATTTGGGCATGTTTGGTGCAACAAGTTAACAGTTATTCTGCACCCTTATCCTGAAGTGTGCACTTGTCTTGTGCACTTGGCCACATGGACTTAAAAGTAAAGGACTAGTCTTGACTCTGACCCACTGGTCTCTCTGTGTGTGTGTGTGTGGGGGGGGGGGGGCACTTCAGGAGAGGGGACAAGATTTCAGCAGCAGCATCACATGGCCTTACTGGTCATGTGACCTGCTGCTACATTAGAGGCTGGTTCACGCTGACGCTCCCCTCATGGTTCTCAAGGGTTCTAAAGGGTTCTAATAGGGTTCTTCATCGGTCCCCGTAGGGGAACTCTTTGAAGAACCCTTTTGGGTTCCATTTAGAACCTTCTGTGAAAAGGGGTCTACATATAACCCAAAAGGGTTCTTCAAAAGGTTCCCCTCTGGGGACAAATGAAAAACCCTTTTAGAACCCTTTTTCCTAAGAGTGTAGACTTCCTGGTCATGAAAGAGATCCTACAGCGAGGTGATTGGTTCAGGCTGAAGCTACCTCCTGGTCATGTGAGCCAGGATGCGAGGTGATTGGTTACTTACTGGTCATGTGACCTGCTACAGCGAGGTGATTGGTTACTTACTGGTCATGAGGGAGTTCATGATGATGGAGGAAGCCTTGGTCTTGACCACAGGAAGCGGGTGTCTGGAGGAGGCGTGGCCAGCGGTCCAGGAGGCTGTGTGGGTCAGGGTGTCGCCAGACTCATCCTCCTTTAGAGACCACACACACACACACACACAGCACTGGTCACACAGACTGTGTGTGTGTGTGTGTGGTGTGGTGTGTGTATGTATGTATGTGTGTGTGTGTGTGTGTGTGTGTGTGTGTGTATGTGTGTGTGTGTACCTCAGCTAGGTGCTGGAACCTCCTCTCTGGGATGACCGGCCTCCTCCAGAGGTTGTTGATGGTGATGTCAGAGGGGGGCGGGGACATGGGCGCCTCCATGTTGTCATCGTAGCTGAGGGCGCGGCGTCTCATCCCCATGGGGAGGGACATCCCCCCCAGCATCCCGCCCTCGGGGGCCCCCGCCTCCAGAGCTGGGGGGGAGGGGGGGGGGTCTTAGGGTCACTGGAAACTCATTCAGGACCCTTTTTTCTTAGAGTGTACTTAGAACCCCCCTCCCTCACCTGGTATGTCCCAGACCCCCCCCACCCCCCTCCCTCCTCACCTGGTATGTCCCAGACCCCCCCCCCTCCCTCCTCACCTGGTATGTCCCAGACCCCCACCCCACCCCCCCCTCACCTGGTATGTCCCAGACCCCCCCCCCTCACCTGGTATGTCCCAGAACCCCCCCCCCCTCACCTGGTATGTCCCAGACCCCCCCCCCCCCCCTCACCTGGTATGTCCCAGACCCCCCCCCCCCCCCCTCACCTGGTATGTCTCCTGATCTGGACATGGCTGCAGGTGCCAGGTTCTGTTCCAGCTCAGTAGGTCTGGTTCAGATGGACTGACCCGGCCAAGGAGGGCTGCACCGGACCTGCAGCTCAGACACACCAACAGAACCAACAGAACCTCACAAACAGAACCAACAGAACCTCACCAACAGAACCAGAATAGTTAATTGAGGGGGGGGGGGGTTGTAGGTATAGTTCATGGGGGGGGGGGGGTGTAGGTATAGGTTGTAGGTTCCAGACTCAGCTAGTGGAATTACGGGGCGACTGTTTCCTTGACGTCAACTACTTGTTTCACATGCATTCCCCCGGCGTGGGGCGGCGTTACCCGGCGTTACCCGGCGTTACCCGGCGTTACCAGGTGAGGAAGGTATTTAAGGGGATTATTACAACGCCTCCACTTGCCATCATTCCACCCACCAACGTTTGTCCAGTAAACAGGCTTTATTAACCCTTCCCTGGCCTGGTGCTTTCAGGAGAGCCTCCCAACTCCATTTATTGATTTTTCTTCAACCTTTATTTTAACAGGGAGACCAAGGTGCAAGTCCTTACTGTGTGTCAGCTGACCTCTACGGTCCTTACCGTGCGTCAGCTGACCTGTGCGGTCCTTACCGTGACCTGTGCGGTCCTTACTGTGACCTGTGTGGTCCTTACCGTGACCTGTGCGGTCCTTACCGTATGTGGAGAGGTTTATTTGACCGCTACACCGGGGAGAGTTTATCTGGCTGGCTCACACACTGGGAGGGCTGCTGGCAAAGCATTGTGGGTAGAGGCAGGGGAGCGCAGACCTGGGAGGCTGGAGACAAATACAGCCATCAACACAGACAGACAGACAGACAGACAGACAGACAGACAGACAGACAGACAGACAGACAGACAGACAGGGGAACGCTGAGTGGTGTGTGTGTGTGTGTGTATGATGTATACGTATAAACATGATTATTACCACAGAGGTTGGAACCGCTTTGTTATTACACATTCATAACCTCCATACATCACCAGCCGACACACCACTCTGTTCGCGTGGATATGCGATTTAACATGAATAATTCACATGCGATTCGCTGCCAGAGACAGAATAAAACACATCACAGCACTTAAAACGCCATCCTGACATCACGTCTGTGTGACAGGGATCACCAGGGATTACCGTGTTATGCAACACGAGCTAGAGGCCGGGTCTGACTAATGTCTGAAACGAATGAAACCATGTTCCGAATACAGCGTCGTATCAGCTGAACGCGTGTACATTTCAGACCTTTCCTTCCTGATCCGAAACACTCAGTAGAAAATCAATCTGATTTGAGTGTATTAAATACAAAGATAGATGAGGCTTTACAGGGTTCCATTATATTCCAGCAATTAGACAGGCCCCGTGAAGATGGACAACATAGGATTCTATATGAACATATGGACATCCTCATCAAATACAGGTTCTGCTAGACATACAGTATATTGGGGAGATTAGCCACCCAGCCTTCTGTCACTGGACTGTTTGGACCGCATACGGCGATCGAGGCGGATGGCCCGCTGGCGAGACAACGGAACGGTGATCGGGTCGTAATGGCCGGTTAACGGGAGCCAGGACGGCCTTTCATTCATTCACAGCTACGACACCGTCGATCATAAACCATCTCTTGTCTCACCGGATGAAATGGTCCCTCGCCGCTTTATAACAGCGAGTTGTCGAACATTGCAGACAGAAGCAGTCGTGGTCGTACGGTGTCGGTCGGGAAGGGTTTGGGACAACAGAGTGACCGGTCTGCCATCTTCTCCCGTTCCCCGTGACAAGCGAACGGAAATAAAAAAAATAAAACATCGCACAAGAGCGGTGGGACGTGGCCTTATCTCGCGATAGTCCCAACCCCCCCCCCCCCCCCTCATCTCTCTCTCTCTCTCTCTCTCTCTCTCTCTCTCTCTCTCTCTCTCTCTCTCTCTCTCTCTCTCTCTCTCTCTCTCTCTCACACACACACACACACACACACACTTGTGTCTCGATCACACCCTATATTTCCCAGGTAATTCAGGTAGAACAGCTTGTCAATCATCACAGCATCGGAATCACAGGCTGTATGATGAACTCACTGACACACTGGACAGAAATACAAAATGCCAGACAATCACAAGATCATAATTGTAACCATTTCTAAACACAATACATATTTCCCATCCGTACTGAGTCATTCCAAAGCGCTGTCAGAAAGTCATATTCAACCAATCACCTGCAGTGTTACTGAGTATGATAGCCTGTCTGTACCAAGGGAAGCTGGGGGAGGTAGAACACCAGGGGAGGCTGGGGGAGGTAGAACACCAGGGGAGGCTGGGGGAGGTAGAACACCAGGGGAGGCTGGGGGAGGTAGAACACCAGGGGAAGCTGGGGGAGGTAGAACACCAGGGGAGGCTGGGGGAGGTAGAACACCAGGGGAGGCTGGGGGAGGTGGAACACCAGGGGAGGCTGGGGGAGGTAGAACACCAAGGGAGGCTGGTGGAGGTAGAACACCAGGGGAGGCTGGGGGAGGTAGAACACCAGGGGAGGCTGGGGGAGGTGGAACACCAGGGGAGGCTGGGGGAGGTAGAACACCAGGGGAGGCTGGTGGAGGTAGAACACCAAGGGAGGCTGGTGGAGGTAGAACACCAGGGGAGGCTGGTGGAGGTAGAACACCAGGGGAGGCTGGTGGAGGTAGAACACCAGGGGAGGCTGGGGGAGGTGGAACACCAGGGGAGGCTGGGGGAGGTAGAACACCAGGGGAGGCTAGTGGAGGTAGAACACCAAGGGAGGCTGGTGGAGGTAGAACACCAGGGGAGGCTGGTGGAGGTAGAACACCAGGGAGGCTGGGGAGGTAGAACACCAGGGGAGGCTGGTGGAGGTAGAACACCAAGGGAGGCTGGTGGAGGTAGAACACCAGGGGAGGCTGGTGGAGGTAGAACACCAGGGGAGGCTGGTGGAGGTAGAACACCAGGGGAGGCACTTGGTATACCTGGGTCGGCCCTGCTGACGGGGATGGAACTGATGTTTCTCTAACTCCCAATAATAACCTCACACGTTCGCTGGGGACGTCAGACTGACGTCTTACCAAACAACAACAAAAACCACAGCCTTCAACAATCACTTATTTCAGTTGCAAATTTATTACATCATCAAAACGGACGCCTTGTGTGTTGCCATGGAAACAGCGTGTAGCCCTGGGGCATTATGGGTGAAGAGGACCAACAGTAAAAAAAACAATACAAGCAAATGTCGTCATCAGACACTTCAATAAATATTATAAACTTCTAAACATACAGTATATACACATACATGTGACGCCGGGCTTCAGGGTGGGAGGGCTGGAAGGGGCAGTTAGAGAAGAAGCTAATTAGCATTTCCTTTTGGTTTCAGATTCTGGGATCCACAACCACAAACACTGGATTTCATTACTCTCTCCCTCGCCCCCTCCCTCCCTCTCTCTCCCAGCCTCCCTCCCTCCCCCCCCTCCCTCTCTCTCCCGGCCCTCCCTCCCTCCCTCCCTCCCTCTCTCTGTCTCTCTCTCTCTCTCTGTCTCTCTCTGTCTCTCTCTCTCTCTCTCTCTCTCTCTCAGTGATCAAGCAGCGAGTAACAAATGTGCAATCAACGCTTGATAAGGAAAGTGGTTATAATGTTTTATTTTGATGCGTTTTTAGGACTTCTTCTTCTGGGGAGAGTGGAGGGAGGCACTTTATTTAACAATACTGTTGCCCCTGGTAACTGTGGGTAATTACATAACATAATGCATACCTTCTGGAACTTAAAGTACTTCAAAGGATTGATTGTTGACCTGGTTACCAAAAGAAATAAAAACAAGTCATTTATATACAGGTAGGTTATAACAGGTTATAACAGGTTATAACAGGTCATAACTGATGAGCCATCTTCCATGTCAATACTGGATGTTTGGTGAAATAAAGTGCTACCAGGACCTCCTCCTAGACACCGCCCAGTGACAGCTGTAGCCAATCAGAAATGCTGGCCCGAGCCTTTGGACCAATCAGAGTGCTGGTCTTCTCTTGGCCCGGCGGAGGAGGAGGTCCTGCCTGCGTTTGGCCGCCAGCAGCTCCTGGATGCGCTGGTTGTGTGTCCTCTCTCTGGACGGAGGACGTCTCCTGGGGACAAAATGGCTGACGGAGACTTCGTTGTCCACGCCTACGATCTGGTAGCCCACGTCCAGCGAGTTGTCCTCTGTCCGGTGGGGGGGGGTGGGGCCGGGGGGCCGTGGTGGTGGAGGGGGGGTGGGGGTAGGGCAGGGGGGCCGGGGTGGAGGAGGGAGGGTGGGGGTGGGGCAGGGGGGCCGTGGTGGTGGAGGTGGGGTGGGGGTGGGGGGCCGGGGGGGTGGAGCGGGGGGGCGGCCTCGGGACTCGGACCCTGGGCTTGCGTGTCACGCTGCTCTTCCGTCTCTTGTAGACTATCGGCCGGCCAGTAGATGGCGCTGGCGTCGTCCGGGGCAGGGGCTCTGTGACATCATCCCAAGCGGAGGCTGTGGTGGGCCTGCTGGGTTGGACCGTCCTGGTTCTGAGAGTCCGCCGGGCCTGACTGGTTGGACCTGCGGTGTCTACAGGGGTGAGGAGGGTGGTTCTGGGAAGTGTAGTCCCCTCAGTAGGGCTGTCTGGAGATATAGTCCTCCTGATGGTGACAGGGGGGTAGATGGGAGATGTACTCGTCATGACGGTGACAGGGGGGTAGGTGGGATATGTAGTCATCCTGGCGGTGACAGGGGGGTAGGTGGGAGATGTAGTTCTGTATGTCTGTACCTCGTCTATCTCTCTGTGCTCATTGGTGGAATATTCCTCGTAGTCGTCGTAGTCCACATACACAAAGTCTGTAGTGAAGAACACCGTGGTGGGGGGGTGGGTGGGGGGGGGGGAGACCCCCCTGGTGGGGGTGAGGGTCAGGTTGGTGGGACCAGGACCAGGACCAGCAGTAGGACCGGTACCAGGACCTGGACCAGGAGTAGGACCGGTACCAGGACCAGGGGCTGTGGAGAAGGCCCAAGGCG
>NW_028152791.1:33131-35631 GCF_951799395.1 Argentina silus | reverse complement strand
GAATTCAGCTCACTCACTCACGTGTGTGTGTGTGTCTGTGTGTGTGTCTGTGTGTGTGTCTGTGTGTGTCTATGTGTGTGTGTGTGTGTGTGTGTGTGTGTGTGTGTGTGTGTGTGTGTGTGTGTGTGTGTGTGTGTGTGGTGTTGTAGACTCACGGTCAGGGTGCTCGTAGGGCAGCCAGTGGTGCTTGGCGTCCTCGTGCTCGAAGAAAGGGTCCCACATGTGACACTGCTCCTCCCTGAAGTCGGCCAGGGGCTTGGAACACTCCTCCACGCTGCACAGCTGGAACTCATAGCTGTTCCCATAGCAGGTACGCCCCCCGTTGGCCGGGCTGGGGTAGGACAGGAGAGAGACAGAGATCTGGGTCTGTACTGGTTTCCATTGGTCTCTACTGGTCTGTACTGGTTTCTACTGGTTTCTGCTGAGTTCTACTGGTCTCTACTGGTTTCTACTGGGTTCTACTGGTCTCTACTGGTTTCTATTCGGTTCTACTGTTCTCTACTGGGTTCTACTGTTCTCTACTGGTTTCTACTGGTGTCTACTGGTTTATACTGGGTTCTACTGGACTCTACTAGTCTCTACTGGTTTCTACTGGTCTCTACTGGGTTCTACTGGGTTCTACTGGATTCTACTGAGTTCTACTGGGCTCTACTGGGTTCTACTGGTCTCTACTGGACTCTACTGGATTCTACTGGGCTCTACTGGGTCTACTAGGCTCTACTGGGTTTACTGGGTTCTATTGGTCTCTACTGGGCTCTATTGGATTCTACTGGCCTCTACTGGGTTCTACTGGGTTCTACTGGGCTCTACTGGGTTCTACTGGGCTCTATTGGACTCTACTGGGTTCTACTGGGTTCTACTGGGCTCTACTCACATGGGGTTGTCACACTGGCGGGTCCTGAATTGGACTCCTCCCCCACAGGAACGGGAACAGGCACCAAAGTTACTCCAGGTCCCCCAGCCCCCATCCTGCCTCAGGATCTCTGGGGTCAGCTTGATACAGTAGCCCTTAAAACAGTTCTGGAGGGGGGGGGGTGTTCAACCAACACACAGCAGGGACTCAGACCAACACACGGCAGGGACTCAAGTATATTCTTTAGTATTGTATATTTTACATTGGTTGGCATTCTGCGGACAGCAAAGCAAGAATTTCGTTGTACAGTGAAACATGTTTTCTACTGTCCATATGATAATAAACACTTTGAATCTTGAATCTTGAATCTCAAACCAACACACAGCAGGGACTCAAACCAACACACAGCAGAGACTCAAACCAACACACAGCAGAGACTCAAACCAACACACAACAGGGACTCAAACCAACACACAGCAGAGACTCAAACCAACACACAGCAGAGTCTCAAACCAACACACAGTAGAGACTCAAACCAACACACAACAGGGACTCAAACCAACACACAACAGGGACTCAAACCAACACACAGCAGAGACTCAAACCAACACACAGTAGAGACTCAAACCAACACACAACAGGGACTCAAACCAACACACAACAGGGACTCAAACCAACACACAGCAGAGACTCAAACCAACACACAGCAGAGACTCAAACCAACACACAGCAGGTACTCAAACCAACACACAGCAGGGTATATAAGGATTATGGCCCACCTTCCCCGGTCCACACTTGGTTCCGTCGATGGGCGGGCCCTTCTTGGTTTTGCAGAAGAACGGGTTGTCAGGGTGGCTGCACCAGAGCTGCTTGCACGGGTCATAGGTACTGTACTGAAGAAACACACGGGTCAGAGGTTCAGAACCACAGTCATACTGGGTCTGACACGGGTCAAAGGTTCAAAACCCACTCACACACACCTGAACCCACTCACACACACCTTAACACACTCACACACTCCTGAACACACTACAGCTCTAGAACTCTCTACAGCTCTAGAACCCTTTAGGCTACAGCTCTAGAACCCTCTACAGCTCTAGAACTCTCTACAGCTCTAGAACCCTTTAGGCTACAGCTCTAGAACCCTCTACAGCTCTAGAACCTTTTAGACTACAGCTCTAGAACCCTTTAGGCTACAGCTCTAGAACCCTCTACAGCTCTAGAATCCTTTAGACTACAGCTCTAGTACCCTTTAGACTACAGCTCTAGTACCCTTTAGACTACAGCTCTAGAACCCTTTAGGCTACAGCTCTAGAACTCTCGACAGCTCTAGAACCCTTTAGGCTACAGCTCTAGAACCCTCTACAGCTCTTGAACCCTCTACAGCTCTAGAACCCTTTAGACTACAGCTCTAGAACCCTTTAGGCTACAGCTCTAGAACTCTCTACAGCCCTGGTGGATTTCCGGTGACCTGGGGGGGCCAATTGGTGGACGGAGCTGCAGGGCTGATGACTTAGAGGAGCCAATCAGAGCAGAGGACTCACATGGCGTATCAGAGGAGCCAATCAGAGCAGAGGACTCACCGCCGTGCACATGGAGTATCCGGCTCCGAAGTCGAAGCGGCACTGGTCGTTCATGGAGTAGGTG
>NW_028152791.1:0-25431 GCF_951799395.1 Argentina silus | reverse complement strand
TTTGCTCAATGCTTTTGATAAAACATTAAAAAAAAACTCTATTATCAAAGTAAGTTAAATATTGTTCGTAGCGGAACGCAATTTTGAGAACATGGTTTGATATGAATGCGACGGTTGGTGAGATTTAGACTAGCACCTGGTGTTATTTCTGAAGAATCAGATGCAAATCGTGTTTGTGGTGTGTGTGTGTGTGTGTGTGTGTGTGTGTGTGTGTGTGTGTGTGTGTGTGTGTGTGTGTGTGTGAACGCCCGCTTCCTGGGCCCCAGACACACACACACGCAGCACACACACCCCCGTCAGAGACATGTTCTTACCGTTGCTGTAGAGGAGCTGCAGCCGGTAATGTATTCCGTTGTTCGTCTTCTCTCCCGTGGATTCCTGGACAGATGAAGGAGCAGGGTGGAGGTTAACTCGCATTCATTCACATCTCATAAAGTCTAATAAATGACATTATTGACGCCTTGTAGTAGAGGTCGCGGACTTATTAGAGGCCGAGTAAATCATAATCATACGTTGATCACATCTTGGTCATATTTAGGAGTGTCAAAATCAGACACAATGACACATTATTTAGGAGTTTAATGTGACTTCATTAAACGAGAGTAATGTAGCAGAGAACTAGTCTTCGCTTCTGTGGCTGCAGGTTACCAAAAATCACGGAGTGATAAATAAATAAAATCATATTTACGGGCCACTAAGTAAAGCGTTATCATGTCCTGTGTGGATCTCAGGTCGTGTTGAATTGAAGCGGGTTTTTTCCACTGTCTTACATTTTAATTTAAGATGTCAAAACTAATTTCCAGAGCGTTTGTCCACAGCAATAAATAAGTAATGAAGCGGGTGGAGAGATGCTGCTATTGAGTGTAAAAGAAATCTAACATCATTACTCATTTATACACGGACGATAACACGACGGTAACTCAATAACGTCTCAAATTATTATTAATACAATACAATATATTATTACCAATATAATATCAGATAATTAATAAATTGTTATTCATAGTACAAAATCATTATTGTTGTTGTTGTTGTTGTTGTTAGTAGGTCCATTATTAATATTCTTGACAATATTTTAGTTGTTATTCATTATTATAAATATTGTTCCATTATCAGTATGTTAATTGTCGCACAGTGAATATATCTCACGGGCCTAAGGCTGTGTTTTTGATTTTCGGAATTGATCAACAATGTAAATTTGTAAAACAACGCAGGCCAACTTAAATTCTATTATTTTACATTATTAATGTTAAAGCGCACTCCAAGTAAAATATGGATCTGGAATAAATTATTTCATATAGCCTCAGAACATGATAAAATATGAAAAACCGCCTCACCTTTTCCTTCTCCACGAAACCGAGGAACGTGGTCCTCTCGATCTCCACCGGCTGGCCCTGCCGGTCGTACAGAGCCAACACGAAGTGGAAGAAGTTGGACTTCCGAAGGTTTGAGGGTGGTTGCTTCTCGAAGTGCGCCCGGGCAAGACCCACTCCACTGCGGATAGACATGCAAGGGAGAGTCGGTGTTAGGACATACAACCACACTTCCACGTGTTTCAACCGCTGTAGAACCGTGTTAGGGCTGCTGGACTGAGGCGGGATATATGAACGCTTTAGTGTGCGCCTAGTTCATATTAGATCATATTTTAGATATTTGCTAAAAAAAAAAAACGTATTAAAGCCTAATTTCAGGCAGTGAGCCACATCTTTAAAAATACGTTTTTTAAGTGGTTATTCTTTATGATGACACTTAAAAAATATGTCACATAGGCCTTTTTTATTTAGTGTTGTCGGCCTTCAATAAAAACAAATATGAACATAGCCTATAATTAATATTGATATAGCCAAATAGGCTCCCATCAATGTTATCATATGTCCGATATTATCACTGATATCAGGCTATCCGTTATCATCATGACTATTAATTTAACGGCCTTAATAAACTCAGTCTTATTAAACTAAGTCTTAATAAACTCAGTCTTATTAAACTAAGTATTATTAAACTCAGTCTTATTAAACTAAGCCTTTCTGGAGATGTTCTGTATGATGCACATGGACTCTTGTAGGAGGTTCAACTCAGAGCTCCATCACGGTGCGTCGCTGACCGCGGGGAGGAGAAAACTTCATCCGAATATGTTCCCTCACACGCGGCGTGGTCTGACCAAATAAAGCGGTCCGGTGAAAATAGTTTCCCAAGACAGAGACCGTGAACCGGTGGGAGTCCTCGACGGCAGCGGGACGAGGAAGGATGCCGTCTCTCTCCGGTCTCTCTCCGGTCTCTCTCCGGTTCCTTACCTCTGAGCGGCCGTGTTCGCGTCCAGCACCCCGGCTCCCTGCATCCATGTCCGGACCGCGTTCATCCCGGAGCCGAGCGGTTCCTCCTTCAGGCTGCTCCCGCTCCGCTGGATGCTCTCCTGGATCCCAAACATCAACAAATCGCGCTCCCTCTCTCCGGTTCACCGAGTGTCCCTAAAAAAAATCCCGGTTGTCTCTCTAATCACCGGTGAACGAGGTTACAGCGTGGCGGGAGGTACGGGTCCTGGGTCCGGGTGGTGCCAGTGACACCGTGACGGTTGAACTCAAACCGAGAGAGAACCAAAAAAACACACCAAACGAGAGAAGAACAAGAGACGAGTTTTTCGAAATCCAGGTGCTCAAAGACCAAAAACACTCCTTCAAACCCGGAATAAAAACGCAACGAAGCCGAGAAGCGACAGAGAGAGAATCTCAGTGGAGGTTCAGTCCTCCTGGAGAGGAAAGTCACTCTGGTGTCAGTTGAGAAAGAACGGGATCAACTGAACCTCTCAGATGGTGCTAGATCAAATGTCATCATCCACTGACAAGTTTTTTCTTCCTTTCTCTCTCTCTCTCTCTCTCTCTCTCTCTCTCTCCCTCTTTGTTTTCCTGTTTCCAGAGATCTTCCCTGTCAGAGGGAAATTAATAAGAAATTGGAAGTGAAGCAGGAGAGCCCTGACTGCAGACCCCGTGTCTTCCTCTGGTTAAAACGGGACTGATTTGTGTCCCTTCCCAAAGGAATCCTACTTGACTATCCCTCTCCCCTCTCTCTCTCTCTCTGCCTCTCCCTCTCTTTCTCTGTCTCTCTGTGTGTGTCTCTTTCTCTCTCTCTCTCTCTCTCTCTCTCTCTCTCTCTCTCTCTCTCTCTCTCTCTCTCTCTGAGAACTAAACAGGAGCACGCCAGCCCCGGAGGGAAGAGAGAGAGAGAGAGGGAGTGGAGGAGGAGGCGGGCCGCCTGGTATCAGACCCGCCCCACCAGGGCTCCCCTCGCCTAGTTAGGGTCCGGGGTGAGGCCGCCCCTCTCCCCTCACCTCCACCGGGGCCAGAGAGCACCCACGCCGGGCTCTCGGAAACACACAGCCGCCAGGGACGGAGGACTCCTCCGTATCGATCACATCGTAGCTTCAAGCAGGCTCCAGTTTAGAGAGGACGTTCCGATCGGCTGACTGCGAGCTGATGTGCGTGAGAACACGACGGACGAACTCCTGAGTAGCCAGATCTGTGTCTGTTAGTTGTGGTTGTAGACGGTCGTGTTCGGATGCGGTTCTGTTGTGAGAAACACGATTGGGTTGCGGTGACTTTGTTGTTGTGTTTAGGTTGGTTTACTGTGACATTGATTTCGGTTTATTTTGATGCCGTTTCTGATGGACCGTGTGTGTCGTAGAGAGACTCTGCCGGGAAATCAGCCAAATATTAAAACTGCATTTCATCCTCGTCACAGTGTCTCCGTACAGGTGTGAAACATTCAATAGGGTCCCAAATATACCCATATATATATACACACCATTGTGTATCATATACAGTTCATATAGTCTGTTTACGCATATGCTTTTTACATTTCATAGTATGTTGCCTTACTATATATATATATATAACAGTACAACAGTACAACATATGATTATTTTAATTGTATTCAAAAATATGAAACAATTATTCTGCACGCTGTCAACACATTTTCACACAGACAAACGCGGGCTTCGAGGTTCTAAAAGGCTTTTCAAATGTCGACTGCGTGTATCTTATGTAAATATTACATGCAAAGAATATATAAACGCAGGCTATATGTTTATATATCAGCTAAGAAATGTAATTAGTAGGTCAAAGATCAACAAATGGTGATGAAGATATTTTTGATATGAGAACATTGTGGTAAACATTTAATGTGGTTCAGGATCAGACAGACGGGAGAGCGTCGGCCTGCTTCTCCACTCCGGCTTATTTACACTCTTGTTTACAGTCGTTTCTGAAAGCCATGTGGTGTGAAACCAGACATGTCCAAGGTTAACACGGAAATACAACTGCGTTTATGCTCGTGCCGCAAGAAGCACGGAGAAGCAAACAAATGTGACAATAACAATAATTAGCTGGAAATAACAATGTAACATAAGAGTTGCCAGATCTCTCCGCGGTGACTCGTGTTACTGAGTCTACAGCATCCAACTGCCGACGGGAAAGCAAGCGAACACAACATAAACCGATTCATAATTCTAGGATTTCTATCATCAATAAAATAAAATACAATTCATGAAACAATTCACAACATTTGTCGTGAAATATCAATATTGTTCGTGTCCTATCCCACTGGTATTGTCAACTGCGTAAAGCAACACAGCGGGGAGGGGTGTCAGTATCCAGGCGGGGAAAATGACTGATCAACAACACACACCTCTGGTGACGGAGACAGACACACACACACACACACACACACACACACACACACACACACACACACACACACACACACACAGTCCATTTAAACATGTTTCCTCTGACTGACTCCATGACTGACGCTCCCTCACCCACCCACCCACCCACCCACACACACACACACACACACACACACACACACACACACACACACACACACACTTCCCCCATAAGAAGTGTACAATTATTTCAAGCCCCCCCCCCATCCCCATCCTAGTACCTTAACCGACTCCATCCTAACGCCTGAGCGTTAACCTGACCCAGGATACAGTTTCGGCAGACACCTGAATGGATCCAACGCAGATTGAATATGAGTTTTGAATTCATACACAATAACATGGTATTATGATTATCAATCAATACATCAAACCAATGACTGGTACACTGGCACCTTTACAACAGTGTGTGTGTGTGTGTGTGTGTGTGTGTGTGTGTGTGTGTGTGTGTGTGTGTGTGTGTGTGTGTGTGTGTGTGTGTGTGTGTGTGTGTGTGTGTTTCATAGTTGTCACTCCAGCATAAGCGCCGTTAGGGTCAATGACCGTCCGTGTTCAGACGCAGGTTCGCTGTTGTTCAGACATGTTTCACACTGGTAAGGTCAGGAGGTGACTGCCTGAAGAAACATCTGTCACCTGACTTGTGTGGCCTCAGGTGTGACAGTAAAATACGACTCATTTGATAAAACACTTGATTGTGTTTTTTTTTTTTTAAAAGTACTTTCTAGAAGTTGGCTACTGCGAACGCATGTAGGTGCACGCACACACACACACACACACACACACACACACACACACACACACACACACACACACACACACACACACGCACACGCACACACACAAACGTCTTTCCTCCGTCAGTTGGTGCTTCGCTTCCATCACCACAGTGTCTCGGTCACCAGAAAGCTGAGAAACGACCTGCAGCGCCCCCCGTGGTGACTGGCGGTACCGCCGGATGAAAGAGTTCTTCCAACCTGGACTTGAAACACCCTCCTCTGCTCCGCTCCGTTCTGGGACCCGTGGTTTCATTATTAACAAACACTCAGCTGACAATAACGTTGGTTTCTAATCTGCCTCTAGGCTACCATTGAGCAGCACAGGGAGGGAGGGAGGGACACACACACACACACACACACACACACACACAGTCACAATCAACAAATCAACAATAGAATATAGTGTATATTCTAGTAATAATAAAACAGTGACAGTAGTAGGGCATCAGGGTGTAGTGTTAGTAGCAGCAGTAATGACTGTAGTAATAACACATGAAGTCTTTCTCTCTTCCTCTCTCTTCCTCTCCTCCTCTCTCTTCCTCTCTCTTCCTGTCTTCCTTTTTCCAGGAAAAAACTCCCCAGGGTTTTATATGGCAAAGAACAACTCCCTGAGAGGAAGAAACCTTGAGAGGAACCAGATTCCAGGGGGACCCATCCTCCTCTGGCTGACCAGGTGCTGAACAGTAAACTAATGTGGAATGTGGTGTGGTTCAGGAGTTCAGGGGTCCATAGTCCACTGGACCAGGGTAGAGGGTGGAGGAGACTCAGCCTGGACCAGGATAGAGGGTGGAGGAGACTCAGCCTGGACCAGGGTAGAGGGTGGAGGAGACTCAGCCTGGACCAGGGTAGAGGGTGGAGGAGACTCAGCCTGGACCAGGGTAGAGGGTGGAGGAGACTCAGCCTGGACCAGGGTAGAGGGTGGAGGAGACTCAGCCTGGACCAGGGTAGAGGGTGGAGGAGACTCAGCCTGGACCAGGATAGAGGGTGGAGGAGACTCAGCCTGGACCAGGGTAGAGGGTGGAGGAGACTCAGCCTGGACCAGGGTGGAGGTTGGAGGAGACTCAGCCTGGACCAGGGTAAAGGGTAGAGGGTGGAGGAGACTCAGCCTGGACCAGGGTAGAGGGTGGAGGAGACTCCGCCTGAGGGACATCAGGGGTGTCCTATGGTCCTATGGAGTCCTATGGTCCTATGGAGTCCTATGGTCCTATGGAGTCCTATGGTCCTATGGAGTCCTATGGTCCTATGGAGTCCTATGGTCACTCGACTCCTAGGACCCTAATTTGATTCAGCAAATAGTGCTGAGCAGAGTAAAACATACCTCAAATACTTCACCATGATTTTTATTGTAGCTTGATTTGAACAATGTTTTTGAGAAAACTGTAATTATTCAATCAGAGTTTTTGTAAACATGGAAACACCAGACACAGTATTCACAACTCCCATTGGATTATTTCTCATTGCGTCTATTAGAAACATTAAGGTAAAGATGGCCGACTTTGACCCAATTTTACACATTTTAACACATGTACATTGGGGCCCTATTTTGTCTCAAAGAACAGCAGCATGGATGAGAGTCTTGTGGCTTCTGAATCGTTCAAAAGTAATGAAACATCGCCAGCTAGTGTCCACAGAGGGAACTTTCCTCAGACTTCATCAGCCAAGAGCATGACAAGTTGATGAGTTCAGAAGTTTAAGATATAAATAATTAAAATAAATAATATCTTCACAAAGTAAATGAACTCATCTGAATTGAGGCATCCACATTCCGCCAGGTGCATTCAAGGGTATATACCTTTACCTATACATCTACTATATAACCTATATAACTATCTCTATACCTTTACCTATATACCTTTACCTATATACCTTTATCTATCTACCTTTATTTATCTACTATATAACCTATATAACTATCTCTATACCTTTACCTATATACCTTTACCTATATACCTTTATCTATCTACCTTTATTTATCTACTATATAACCTATATAACCTATATAACTATCTAGATACCTTTACCTATATATCTACTATATAACCTATATAACTATCTATATACAGTACCAGTCAAAGGTTTGGACACACCTTGCCAAGAGTGTGCAAAGCTGTCATCAAAGCCAAAGGTGCTACTTTGAAGAATCTAAAATATAAACCATATTCTGGTTTGTTTAACACTTTTTTGTTTACTCCATAATTCCATATGTGTTCCTTCATAGTTTTGATGTCTTCAGTATTAGTCTACAATGTAGAAAATAATAAAAAATAAAGAAAAACCATTGAATGAGAAGGTGTGTCCAAACCTTTGACTGGTACTGTACCTTTACACATTTATCTACATACCTTTAAACCTTTATTTATATACCTTTATACCTTTATCTATATACCTTTAACTACATACCTTTAACTATATACCTTTATTTATATACCTTTATACCTTTATCTATATACCTTTATTTATATACCTTTAACTATATACCTTTATTTATATACCTTTAAACCTTTATCTATATACCTTTAAACCTTTATCTATATACCTTTAAACCTTTATTTATATACCTTTATACCTTTATTTATATACCTTTAAACCTTTATCTATATACCTTTATCTACACTCACCGACCACTTTATTAGGTACACCTGTTCTGCTCGTTAACGCAAATATCTAATCAGCCAATCACATGGCAGCAACTCAATGCATTTAGGCATGTAGACATGGTCAAGACGACCTGCTGAAGTTCAAACTGAGCATCAGAATGGGGAAGAAAGGTGATTTAAGTGACTTTGAACGTGGCATGGTTGTTGGTGCCAGACGGGCTGGTCTGAGTATTTCAGAAACTGCTGATCTACTGGGATTTTCACACACAACCATCTGTAGGGTTTACAGAGAATGGTCTGAAAAAGAGAAAATATCCAGTGAGCAGCAGTTCTCTGGGCGAAAATGCCTTGTTGATGCCAGAGGTCAGAGGAGAATGGCCAGACTGGTTCGAGATGATAGAAAGGCAACAGTAACTCAAATAACGACTCGTTACAACCAAGGTATGCAGAAGACCATCTCTGAACGCACAACACGTCGAACCTTGAAGCAGATGGGCTACAGCATGAAAGCATGGATCCATCCTGCCTTGTATCAACGGTTCAGGCTGCTGGTGGTGGTGTAATGGTGTGGGGGATATTTTCTTAGCACATTTTGGGTCCCTTAGTACCAATTGAGCATAGTTTAAACACCACAGCCTACCTGAGTATTGTTGCTGACCATGTCCATCCCTTTATGACCACAGTGTTCCCATCTTCTGATGGCTACTTCCAGCAGGATAACGCACCATGTCACAAGGCTCACATCATCTCAAACTGGTTTCTTGAACATGACAATGAGTTCACTGTCCTCCAATGGGCTCCACAGTCACCAGATCTCAATCCAATAGAGCACCTTTGGGATGTGGTGGAACAGGAGATTCGCATCATGGATGTGCAGCCGACAAATCTGCAGCAACTACATCATACTATATAACTATATACCTTTCTATCTCTATCTATATACCTTTATCTACACCTCCCTCCAACAAGTCCTCCATGGTGGTGGCCTAGTTCTGTCAATCTCTCAGAAGTTAGAAACTTGATTCCTCGCTACTCAAAACTCATTGGAGTAGAAGATCTAGGCTCCTCCCCTTACATCATTGGTCCAACAGGAAGCCACGCCCCTCTACTGGGGTACAGAAGCCATGCCCCTCCGTTGCCCCTAACGACACACCGCTAACCGCTGGCCATTTCCAACATTCAATGTTGTTGCTATTTTCATGTTTCAATAAACGTGTTCATGAGTTTGGGGTCGCTGGTGTCATCATCAACATAGTCAGCATCATCACCAGGGACCACCTGCATCATCACCAGAGACCACCTGCATCATCACCAGAGACCACCTGCATCATCACCAGGGACCACCTGCATCATCACCAGGGACCACCTGCATCATCACCAGAGACCACCTGCATCATCGTTAAAAGATGATTGGAAACCGCAGGAGAGAACATGTGAAACGTCAGAACTGTGAAACGTCACACGGGTATCTATGGTAGGATTATCTCAGTAATCTGATTGGTCCATTCCTTCATAGTCACACTGGCCTATCGTAGCAGGGGAGGCGGGATCAGAGACTGGGTGTAGGAGCAGACCGAACGTAGGCTCCTCCTCCTCAGACCTCCGCACCCCCTAACACCCTACACCCTCTATCCCTCCCCCTCTCCTCTCCTCCCCTCCTCAGACCTCCCCTAACACCCTACACCCTCTCCTCTCCTCCCCTCCTCAGACCTCCCCTAACACCCTACACCCTCTATCCCTCCCCCTCTCCTCTCCTCCCCTCCTCAGACCTCCCCTAACACCCTACACCCTCTATCCCTCTCCTCTCCTCCCCTCTCCTCCTCAGACCTCCCCTAACACCCTACACCCTCTATCCCTCCCCCTCTCCTCCCCTCCTCAGACCTCCCCTAACACCCTACACCCTCTATCCCTCCCCCTCTCCTCTCCTCCCCTCCTCAGACCTCCCCTAACACCCTACACCCTCTCCTCTCCTCCCCTCCTCAGACCTCCCCTAACACCCTACACCCTCTATCCCTCCCCCTCTCCTCTCCTCCCCTCCTCAGACCTCCCCTAACACCCTACACCCTCTATCCCTCTCCTCTCCTCCCCTCTCCTCCTCAGACCTCCCCTAACACCCTACACCCTATATCCATCCCCCTCTCCTCCCCTCCTCAGACCTCCCCTAACACCCTACACCCTCTATCCCTCCCCCTCTCCTCCCCTCCTCAGACCTCCCCTAACACCCTACCCCCTCTATCCCTCCCCCTCTCCTCTCCTCCCCTCCTCAGACCTCCCCTAACACCCTACACCCTCTATCCCTCCCCCTCTCCTCAGACCTCCCCTAACACCCTACACCCTCTATCCCTCCCCCTCTCCTCCCCTCCCCTCCTCAGACCTCCCCTAACACCCTACACCCTCTATCCCTCTCCTCTCCTCCTCCTCAGACCTCCCCTAACACCCTACACCCTCTATCCCTCCCCCTCTCCTCTCCTCCCCTCATCAGACCTCCCCTAACACCCTACACCCTCTATCCCTCCCCCCTCTCCTCTCCTCAGACCTCCCCTAACACCCTACACCCTCTATCCCTCTCCTCTCCTCCCCTCCTCAGACCTCCCCTAACACCCTACACCCTCTATCCCTCTCCTCTCCTCCCCTCCTCAGACCTCCCCTAACACCCTACCCCCTCTATCCCTCCCCCTCTCCTCCCCTCCTCAGACCTCCCCTAACACCCTACATCCCTCCCCCTCTCCTCCCCTCCCCTCCTCAGACCTCCCCTAACACCCTACACCCTCTATCCCTCCCCCTCTCCAGACCTCGCCTAACACCCTACCCCCTCTATCCCTCCCCCTCTCCTCCCCTCCTCAGACCTCCCCTAACACCCTACACCCTCTATCCCTCCCCTCTCCTCCCCTCCTCAGACCTCCCCTAACACCCTACCCCCTCTATCCCTCCCCCTCTCCTCCCCTCCCCAGACCTCCCCTAACACCCTACCCCCTCTATCCCTCCCCCTCTCCTCCCCTCCTCAGACCTCCCCTAACACCCTACCCCCTCTATCCCTCCCCCTCTCCTCCCCTCCTCAGACCTCCCCTAACACCCTACCCCCTCTATCCCTCCCCCTCTCCTCTCCTCCTCCTCAGACCTCTCACCCCCTAACAACCTACATTATCATTATTAAAAATAAAATAAATAACATTTCCTCCTTTCTCCAGCCCTGTGACTGCCGATGTTCTTATGGAACGTTTTACTTTCACTTTCTCTTGAGACAAATGTACTTACTGTAAGTCGCTTTGGAAAAAAACATCTGCTAAATTACTTAAATGAAATGAAAAGTTTAAAACAAATTGTCTAAGACAACTTATTTGAAGCTAAACTGCAGGTTTTTAAAAGACAACAACCAACCAACCAACAGAGGAGACCAGAGAGAGAGCAGGTTAAAATTGGATGGTTTAATTTATTTCAGACATTCAGTTTTTGTAAAATAACAAAAAGGCGACCCAGGCAGACCTCACTGAGCCTCGTTTAAAACAACCAAAGAATGAGAAGAACATTAAAACAATCAAAAACAGGATGAGATGTGAGGCTTCTGCCAACACAAAGAAAAAACACCCCAGGAAAGGAAAGCATTTAAAATGCTAAAAGAAGAAGTCTTCCAAAACTCAAAGTCATGATTCATACATCTGTATCTCTCCCAATTTACCTTCAAGAAAATGTGCAAAAGCCACCAACTCATTACTAACTAATTAAAAAGGAGCATCTTAACCAGTTTGATCATACATTATATGTATTCATTCTCAAAACTGCAACAAAATGCTAAAATAATACTGTTGAAGGTAAATCGAGGGCACCATTCTCATTCCGCGGTTGTGGGCTGTTCACACCTCCAACCACCAGAGGGCGGTGACGTGCACACGCCAGCCACAGACCACTTCATACAGGTGTTGGTGCAGCACTTAAACACTGTATGGTCTATCAAAACTCCTTTTCATATATATATATATATATATATATATATATATATATATAAACGTACAGTATATATACACACATTTATATAGGGGGGGCCTTTGGAGTGTTGCTATAGTATAAATGATATTAGTGCAAATGCAGAATGGCATCGTAACCCAGGCGACCCGGAGAGGAACGCCCCCACGCTCTACAGGCTGCAGCGCGCTGGCCTAGCCTAGCCTAGCCTACGTGTGCGCAAAGCTTCTACATCAGGAGGAACGCCACCTGTCTGTCTGTCCTCCTCACGGTGAACGCCAGGGGAGGCTGGAGGAGGTAGACATCGGAGGACGGGGCTCATGATGATGCATGGGATGGAATGAGGAATGGTATCAAACGTGAGTGTCTGAGACCCGATCCTCTCTACGTTCCGTGCATTACAAGGAGCCCGTCCTCCGATTTCTACCTCCTCCAGCCTCTCCTGGGTGGGAGGACCGAGGGGGGGGGGGGAGCGGGGCCCAGCCCAGAGGGGGGGGAGGGGGAGGACAGCTTGAGTGACAGATCAGTGAGCCAATGACATTGTGGAGGGGGGGGGGTATAGAATATAGAATATAGAACTCTCTACAACTCTGACTTGATAAAAGACAACAGTACCATCCCATCCACAGTCCTCCGCTGGGTTTGTCCCCTGGAGGACACCGTAGTACCGGGAGGAGCACAAACCAACGCAGGTTCTCCCTGAAACAGCCAGATCAGACAGAGGGCCAAAGACATGGCGTCTCTGACAGCTGACTGGACAGGAGGAGAGGTCCTGGCAGCTGATTGGACAGGAGTTAGACATGAAATGAAAGAACAATGAAATGATAACAGGAGTGAGAATGTGTGTGTGAGAGTGTGTGTGTGAGAGAGAGAATGTGTGTGTGTGTGTGTGTGTGAGAGAGAATGTGTGTGTGTGTGTGTGTGTGTGTGAGAGTGTGTGTGTGTGAGAGTGTGTGTGTGTGTTTGAGTTTGGTAAAGATGTGACTGTCCAACCGTTCATCTCTGCTTCACGGTGTAGTTCCAACATTGTCCACTTGAGGCTGAATAGTCTGTAGCTTGTGTGGGTGGGTGGGTGTGTGTGTGTGTGTGGGTATGTGGGTGGGGCCAAGGCTCAGAGGCTGCAGGGGGGAGGAGACTGTTCTTCGTCACATGTTGTGGTGGGCGTGTCCTGGCGTGGCGTGGCAGGCCGGGGGCCTGACGCTGAACACACACTGTCTGGTCGGGGCTCACCACTGCTGCTGCCGATGGGGGGGGGCACGCACTCCCCCCACCGCACTTCTGGGGAGGGAGGCAGGGGAGAGGGGGCTGGCAGGTGAGGGGGGGGTGGGTGGAGACGAGGGGTCAGCCAGGGAGGGGGGGCCGTCTCTGTCCGAGGGGGGGGGGCTCGGTGGGGAGAGGGGGCCGTCTCTGTCCGAGAGGGCGGGGCTTGATGGGGAGGGGGGGCCGTCTCTGTCTGAAGGACCTTCCTCCGAGACGGCGGGTTCAGAAGTGTCCGTCTCCTCGTCGTCGACAGCAACGGCCGCTGGCTCTCCTTGTCCCGCCTCTGCCGGGTTGGGATTGGGCGGCGGGGCGTGGTGGGCGGGGGCGGGGGCGGCCTGTGGTTGGCTCTTGAGCTGGCCGTGGCAGAGGGGGCAGGTCTCCTGGACGTACAGCCACTTCTTCAGACAGCCGGCGTGGAAGAAGTGACAGCAGGGCGTGATGACAGCACCCTTCATATCCTACAGGGGGCGCCAGAGACACGGGCGTTAAAACACACACACACATCCACCCACCCACCCCCCCCTACACACACACACCCCCACCCACCCACCCACCCACACACACACACACACACACACACACACCCCCACCCATCCACCCACCCCCCCACCAATCCATCCACCCACCCCCCCACCCCCCGACCCATCCATCCACCTCCCCCAGCCCACCCAGCCCACCCAGCCCACCCAGCCCACCCCAACCACCCCTACCTGGTAGCAGATGGCACAGATGTCGTTGTGCCTCTCCAGCTGGGCGGGGCTGGCGGTGGGCAGACTCTGGATCTTGTGGACGGCGTCCCGGCGGAGCAGGAAGCTCTGCCAGCCCAGGTGGGCGCGGAGCCAGACGTTGTAGTATGAGTGGACGAAGATGATGGTGGAGCCCATGACCGTCCACTCGCCGAACACCGTCTCCGTCACGCCGTAGGCCACCACACACAGCGCCACCACGAACTCCAGCGCCCGGTACGCCCCATTGACGTAGTAGATGACATCATCCATGTTCTCCACGGGCTCCTTCCTGAACTCCTCCACCATGAACAGGATGTAGATCAGCAGGGTGCCCAGGACCTGGGGGGGGGTGTACAGTAAGGTGTCTGGACCTACACAGAGGTGTGTGTGTGTGTGTTAGCTGCAGAGAGGTGTGTGTGTGTGTATGTGTGTGTTACCTGCAGGGAGGTGTGTGTGTGTGTGTGTTACCTGCAAGGAGGTGTGTGTGTGTGTGTGTGTGTGTGTGTGTGTGTGTTACCTGCAGGGAGGTGTATGTGTGTGTGTGTGTGTGTGTGTGTGTTACCTGCAGGGAGGTGTGTGTGTGTGTGTGTGTGTGTGTGTGTGTGTGTGTGTGTGTGTGTGTGTTACCTGCAGGGAGGTGTGTGTGTGTGTGTGTTACCTGCAGGGAGGTGTGTGTGTGTGTGTGTTACCTGCAGGGAGGTGTGTGTGTGTGTGTTACCTGCAGGGAGGTGTGTGTGTGTGTGTGTGTGTGTTACCTGCAGGGAGGTGTGTGTGTGTGTGTTTGTGTGTGTGTGTGTGTGTTACCTGCAGGGAGGTGTGTGTGTGTGTGTGTGTGTGTGTGTGTGTGTGTGTGTGTGTTACCTGCAGGGAGGTGTGTGTGTGTGTGTTACCTGCAGGGAGGTGTGTGTGTGTGTGTGTGTGTGTGTGTTACCTGCAGGGAGGTGTGTGTGTGTGTGTGTGTGTGTGTGTGTGTGTGTGTTACCTGCAGGGAGGTGTGTGTGTGTGTGTGTGTGTGTGTGTGTTACCTGCAGGGAGGTGTGTGTGTGTGTGTGTGTGTGTTTGTGTGTGTGTGTGTGTGTGTTACCTGCAGGGAGGTGTGTGTGTGTGTGTTTGTGTGTGTTACCTGCAGGGAGGTGTGTGTGTGTGTGTGTGTGTGTGTGTGTTACCTGCAGGGAGGTGTGTGTGTGTGTGTGTGTGTGTGTGTTACCTGCAGGGAGGTGTGTGTGTGTGTGTGTGTGTGTGTGTGTGTGTGTGTTACCTGCAGGGAGGTGTGTGTGTGTGTGTGTGTGTGTTTGTGTGTGTGTGTGTGTGTGTTACCTGCAGGGAGGTGTGTGTGTGTGTGTTTGTGTGTGTTACCTGCAGGGAGGTGTGTGTGTGTGTGTGTGTGTGTGTGTGTTACCTGCAGGGAGGTGTGTGTGTGTGTGTGTGTGTGTGTTACCTGCAGGGAGGTGTGTGTGTGTGTGTGTGTGTGTGTTACCTGCAGGGAGGTGTGTGTGTGTGTGTGTGTGTGTTACCTGCAGGGAGGTGTGTGTGTGTGTGTGTGTGTGTGTGTGTGTGTGTGTGTTACCTGCAGGGAGGTGTGTGTGTGTGTGTGTGTGTGTGTGTTACCTGCAGGGAGGTGTGTGTGTGTGTGTGTTACCTGCAGGGAGGTGTGTGTGTGTTACCTGCAGGGAGGTGAGGATGCTAGATGAGATGATGATGAGCAGCCAGAAGTCCATGTGGAAGAACTGACAGATCATGTAGGCCATGTAGGCCGGGAACACCAGCAGGAACAGACACAAGCTCACTGCACGGAAGTGCTTCCATAGGCTCCTAACACACACACACCACACACACACACCACACACACACACACCACACACATACACACCACACACATACACCACACACCACACACACACACACCACACACACACACACTTGCTTTTAATCTTTAACTATTTTGACTGACTGCATTTGTTTGATGTTGTATTTATCCATCTGTTCTTGTTGGAATGTCGTGTCTATGTGTGTGTGTGTGTGTGTGTGTTGTATGTGTGTCTGTGTCTGTGTGTGTGTGTAGGTGTATGTGTGTGTGTGTGTGTTGTATGTGTGTAAGTGTGTGTGGTGTAGGTGTGTGTGGTGTAGGTGTGTGTGTGGTGTAGGTGTGTGTGTGTGTAGGTGTGTGTGGTGTAGGTGTGTGTGTGTGTAGTGTAGGTGTGTGTGTGTGTGTGTGTGTGTGTGTGTGTGTGTATATTACTTGTCTCGGGAGGCTCCCAGGGCCAGGACGATGGGGTCAGCGATCTCCAGCATGGACTGCAGGATGGAGGCGACCACGATGAAGAGGATGATGGAGAGGAGGAAGGCCCGGTGGATGACCTGCAGCTCTATCAGACCCGTCTGGACCGACAGGATCAGCAGTGTGATGCCCTCTGTCATTCCCCTGGGGACGGGTACGGAGGATGAGTATCCTGTCAGGGCTAAGCTAGCAGAGCGCTAATCTGGATGGCGCCAAGCAGGCTAACGACCCTGGAGTGGCTGGAAATCTGGACAGGCCCAACGACTTGAACCAGTTCTTCAACAGGTTTGACTCGGAGGGGCTCATTGTCTCCCTCCCCCCAGCTCCACCGATGACTCTCCACTCCATCCTCCTTCTCCTCCCCCCAGCTCCTCCAGCCCTGCTCAGCTACCGGACCAGCCCCCCTCCCCTCCCCTTGCCCTGTCTGGACCCATTCACACCTCTCACCTACCCCATTGTCCCATCCAATACCCTCTCCCTTCCCTCTCCCTCTCCAGCCCCTCTGACTCCATTCACACCTCCCCTCCTACATTTACATTTATGGAATTTAGCAGACTTTATCCAAAGTGACTTACAACAAATCCATTTGTTTAAGTAAGTGAATCATCTGAACATCAGTCATCATAGACAAAGTAATCAATGCTCAGACCAGGGGCCATTGGCAGTCCTAATGCCAGTAGGCTATATATATTTTTTTTTTTTAAAACATATTTTATTAGCAGGAGAGAACGTGTACAGGGGGGTAGTGGGGGTGAAGAGGTCTCTAGGGTTAGGGTTAGTACAGGGGGGTAGTGGGGGTGAAGAGGTCTCTAGGGTTAGGGTTAGTACAGAGGGGTAGTGGGGTGAAGAGGTCTCTAGGGTTAGGGTTAGTACAGGGGGGTAGTGGGGGTGAAGAGGTCTCTAGGGTTAGGGTTAGTACAGGGGGGTAGTGGGGGTGAAGAGGTCTCTAGGGTTAGGGTTAGTACAGAGGGGTAGTGGGGTGAAGAGGTCTCTAGGGTTAGGGTTAGTACAGAGGGGTAGTGGGGGTGAAGAGGTCTTTAGGAGGGACTGTTAAGATGTAGCTTGAAGAGATGGGTCTTCAATCTCCTCCTCCTCCTCCACCATTTCCTCACTTCACAACTCTTCAGTGCCCCCCCATCATTCTGCCCCCCGACACCACTGCCACAGCCAACGACCCCTCCACCACCCCCCACTCCAGTGTCTTCATCAGTACAGTTTAGGTGAAGAGAGAGCTGGGGAAACTCTGGGCCCTGACTTTGAGCCTGAGGGTGCTCAAAGTCTGCGCGGACCAGCTGTGTGGAGTACCCCAGTACCTCTTTAACCTGAGCCTCAGTCTGGAAAAGGTCCCATCAATGTGGAAAACATCTTGCCTGGTACTGGTACCAAATGTCACTCCTCTCCTCCACACCCTTCACTGGCTCCCAGTAGCAGCTCGCATCAGATTCAAGACCCTGGTGCTCGCCTACCGGGCGGCAAAGGGAACAGCCCTTCCCTACTTGCAAGCAATGGTCAGCCCCCAAACCCCTGCACAATCACTCCGCTCTTCCACCTCGGCTGCCCGCCTGGCACCGCCGCCTCTACGTGGATGCAGCAGCCGCACTATTCGGTCACGGCTTTTCACTGTCCTGGCGCCCCGCTGGTGGAACGAGCTTCCCACTGCTGTCAGGACTGCAGAGTCACTACCGATCTTCTACCATAGATTGAAGACCCATCTCTTCAGGCTACATCTTAACTGTCCCTCCTAAAGACCTCTTCACCCCCACTACCCCCCTGTACAAGTTTCTCTCCTGTAAATACATTTAAAAAAAAGAATAGCATTGTGACTGCCAATAGCCCCTGGCCTGGATGGATAGATGATTCACTGGTGACAAATGTATTTGTTGTAAGTCGCTTTGATAAAGGCGTCTGCTAAATGCCATGAATGTAAATGTAAAGAAAAGGAACCCCAGTGTAGCCTTGTCATACCACATCATGAAGACCATAGAAAGACTGGTGCTAGCACACATGAGGCCCCTGGTGAAGACATCCTTGGACCCCCTGCAGTTTTCCTACCAGGCAGACATTGGTGTGGATGATGCCATCATCTACCTGCTACACAGAGCTCACTCCCATTTAGATAAGGCTGGCAGCACGGTGACGGTCATGTTCTTTGACTTCTCCAGTGCATTTAACACCATACAGCCCTCACTACTAGCGGATAAGGTGCTGAGGGTGCAGGTGGACTCTACGAACTACCTGACAGGCCACAGTTTGTAAGGCTGCAGGGATGTGTGTCGGACAGGGTGGTGAGCAGCACTGGTGCCCCTCAGGGGACAGTTCTGGCACTCTTCCTCTTCACCCTCTATACCTTGGACTTCAGGCACAACACAGATACTTGCCATCTGCAGAAGTTCTCGGACGATTCTGCTATTGTGGGATGTGTCAGTGGAGGCCAGGAGACCGAGTACAGAGGACTGGTGGACAGTTTTGTTTCGTGGTTTGAGCAGAACCACCTGCTACTCAACATCAGCAAGACAAAGGAGATGGTGGTGGACTTTAGGAGGACTAGGGTCCCCCTGTCTCCTGTTTCCATCCAGGGAGAGGACGTGGAGGTGGTCCAGAGCTACAAGTACCTGGGGGTGCACCTGGACAATAAACTGGACTGGACTAGTAACACAGATGTCCTGTACAAGAGGGGCCAGAGCCGGCTTTATTTCCTGAGGAGGCTCAGGTCCTTTGGCGTGTGCAGGACTCTACTGAACATGTTCTACCAGTCAGTGGTGGCCAGTGCAGTGCTATACGCGGTGGTATGCTGGGGGGACAGCATCAAGGAAGGTAACACCGAGACTGAACAAGCTTATTAGGAAAGCTGGTCCTGTGTCACCCTGGACACTGTGGAGGAGGTGGCCAATAGGAGGATGAGGACCAAACTCCTGGCCATCATGGACAATCCCTCCCATCCCCTACATGACACAGTGGCAGAGCAGAGAAGCTCCTTTAGCAACAGATTATTACAACCACGTTGCACTAAGGAGCGCTATAGGAGATCTTTTCTGCCTGACGCAATAAGACCGTCCCACTCCTCCTCCGGCTGCTCCATCAGGGTGATCAGAGTCAGGCTGGGGGATGTTAAATCACACTGGACTGTTCTTACTGTAGAGAATGTTTCAGGTGTCTATTTTATTCTATTATTCTATTGTCACTTTATTTTGTTGTTGTTTGTGATGTAAGCTGCTATTACACCTTCATTTCCCCTCAGGGATCGATAAAGTACCATATCTCAGTATCTCTGTCTGTCTGTCTGTCTGTCTGTCTGTCTCTACATAGTGCTATCATAGGGCTAACCTAGCGGTGGCTAACCTGTGCATGGTGTTGTCGTTGAGGAAGGCCCGGTAGCCCTGCAGGTAGAACTTGCAGAGGGTGAGGACGCCCAACGCCACGAAGGACACGGTGAAGACCAGCCCCAGCAGGGAGTAGGGGGTACTGCAGCACTCTGCAATACTGGAGGGAGAGGAGGGGTTAGTGCGTGTGTGTGTGTGGGGTGTGTGTGTGTGTGTATCTGGTGAGGAACAGGAGTCTCTCTCTGGAGGTGGGCTGGTCTCTGGTGTGTGTGTGTGTGTGTGTGTGTGTGTGCGTGTACCTGGTGAGGAACAGGAACAGGAGTCTCTCTCTGGAGGTGGGCTGGTCTCTGGTGTGTGTGTGTGTGTGTGTGTGTGTGTGTGTGTGCGTGTACCTGGTGAGGAACAGGAACAGGAGTCTCTCTCTGGAGGTGGGCTGGTCTCTGGTGCTGAAGTAGGTGTAGATCTGCAGGGCGAACAGTACCAGCCAGAAACACATGAACAGAACCGGCAGGACCAGCTGATTCCACAGGGACATGCCCAGGGCCAACAACCCATACACCTCCACCACCTGGGGAGGGGAGGGGAGGGGGGAGGGAGGAGGGAGGGAGGGAGAGAGAGGGAGGAGAGGGGGGAGGGGAGGGTGAGGAGGGAGGGAGGGAGGAGAGGGAGGGGAGGGGGAGGAGGGAGGGAGGGGAGGGTGAGGAGGGAGGGAGGGAGGGGAGGGTGAGGAGGGAGGGAGGGGGGGGGGAGGGAGAGGGAGGGGAGGGGGAAAAGTTTTGGTTAGAAAGAGCAGAGCAACAACACTTTCACTTCATTTTTATTAGCGATGTTGTTGGCGATCAAAACCAGTTACTCTGTCATTACTAAATCTATAGTTTAATAAAGATAGTTACTCTGTCATTACTAAATCTATAGTTTAATTTTGGAATGTTTGAAATGTTGACAGAGTGGGGCTGGTGTCGTCTTCATCAGGGACGCAGGCTTGGAGCGACCCAACCATATTCATATTCCAGACTCATATTCATATTCATACTCCAGACTCATATTCATATTCCAGACTCATATTCATATACCTGATTCATATTCATATACCAAACTCATATTCATATTCATATACCTGATTCATATTCATATACCTGATTCATATTCATATACCAAACTCATATTCATACTCCAGACTCATTCATATACCAGACTCATATTCATATACCAGACTCATATTCATATTCATACTCCAGACTCATTCATATACCAGACTCATATTCATATACCAGACTCATATTCATATACCTGATTCATATTCATATACCAGACTCATATTCATATACCTGATTCATATTCATATACCAGACTCATATTCATATACCAGACTCATATTCATGTCGATGTTTAAACTGACATGTCCGTCAAATACACTCCTACAGAAACACATCAACACACACACACATACAGCTGTGGCTCTGTGCAGCTGTACCAGTTTACCTGCAGTGACGTGTATGTGTGTGTGTGCGCGTCTCTCACCTGTACCAGCTGGCGGTAGGCGGTCTTGGCCAGCTTGTAGGGCACCAGCAGGTTGGCAGCGAGGACGTAGAGGACCTGCAGGCCGGTGAAGACGGTGGCGATGTGGTTGATGAACACGATGGAGTCCAGAGGGACCAGGCACAGCCGCGCCACCAGGGGGAGCAGGTGAGCACAGAACAGCCAGACACGCTTGGTCTGCATCACACACGAACATAGGGTACACACCACCAGCTGACCTAGGGGAGAGAGACACACACACACACACACACACACACAGTAAGGGAGGGGGGAGGAGAGGGAGGGAGGAGGGAGGAGGATTAAAAGACAGAAAGTACCACAGCAACACATCCTCCACATCTGTCTGTCTGTCTGTGTGTGTGTATGTATGTCTGTCTGTGTGTGTGTGTGTGTGTGTGTGTGTGTCTGTGTGTGTGTGTGTGTGTGTGTGTGTGTTCTCACCTATGAGGGCAGTGGTGAAGCGGTTCATTGACAGGGGCTCCAGGTAGAGGGGGCCTTCGTACCCAGAGTCCAGCTCACTGCGAACGTAATCCCTACACACACACACACACACACACACACACGGAAATCAGGATCGTGAGACTTTAAAAAAATAAACAAAATAATAATAATAATACTAATAATAATTAAATGTGTGTGTGTGCATGTATGTATATCCATGCCTGTCCGTCCCTGTGTGTCATGTGTATGTATGTCTGTGTGTGTGTGTGTGAGTGTGAGTGTGCGTCCCTGTGTGTGTGTGTGTGTGTGTGAGTGAGTGAGTGTGTGTGTGTGTGTGAGTGTGAGTGTGAGTGTGTGTGAGTGTGTGTGTCTGAGTGTTCGTCCCTGTGTGTGTGTGTGTGTGAGTGTGTGTGTGTGTGTACCTGGAGACCTGGTGGCCGGTGAAGAGCAGTGCGGCGGTGAGGACGTACAGGTAGAGACGGACCAGGTGCTGACGAGGCAGAGTCAGCAGGACCACGCTGACAATGTAACCTGGGGGGGGGGGGGGCAGACGCAGACGTCAGAGGGATACTCAGGGGGGGGGTCTGCTCCTGTGGACATGTCTGGCTGAGATGACCGGCCTGGTGGAAAGCACAAACCAACAACCAACAGGACTACACTACCCAGCATGCCATAGACCAGGCATGTCCAAAGTCCGGCCCGCGGTCAGATTTCACACGGCCCGCAGCTTCGGTTTTATAATGTATTCTTTATGGCCCGCTAGGACTGTCAAACAGAATAAATAAATCGTAAAAGGTTCAAAATGCAATTTCTCCTTTCACGGCACGGTGAACTCTAACTATCTGGCTCTGTGACCTTGCTGTGAACACTTCTGCTAGTTTCTGCCAAGGCGCCTGGAAATTAAAAGAGGAAAGTTGACAGTGAGGGCCGACGCTTCCAGGACAGATGGGAATTACAATATGTTTTCACTGAAAATCGGAGCAATTGTGTTTGTCTAATTTGTCAAGAGACTGTTACCAAGTTTAAGGAATTCAATGTAAAGAGACACTACCAGACAAAACATGCTAACGCATACGACAAGCTAACAGGGAGTTAGCGCGCTGAAAAAGTGAAGCAACTCCAAGCTGCTTTGGCCTCAACAGAGACTCTTCACGCGGCCCTGTGAGTCAAATGAAAACGTCACCAAAGCAGCTACGAAGTGGCCATGTTAATCACAAATATGGCAAACCTTTCACAGAGGGTACGTTTATCAAAGACTGTGTCATGAAAATGGTGGAGAACATTTGCCCTCGAGAAGAAGCAAGAATTTGCTAATGTTTGCCTGGCTCGTAACACTGTGGCACGGAGAATAGAGGACATATCATCAGATATTCAGAGACAATTGGGGGACAGGGGGAGTGACTTTTGTTAGTGGGATTATTACGATGGCGCCCTGCCATGGTTGGTGAACGAAGTGGATTGTCCACATTGATCTGCAACAAAGTCAGCGAAGGAGGATGGGTAACGCTAATTGTACTCCACTGTATAATTCACCAGCAGGCTCTCTGCGCAAAACATCTCACATTTGATCATGTTATGTGCCATAAGTCCAAGTGCATATATTTATAACTGTATTAAACTTTTGAATAGGTTTGCCTGCTGGTGTTACGTACCTGTAGATGTGACAGAAAATATTACTTTCTGAACGATCTTGTGAAAGACAAGAGCAAGAGTCATATGTTTTAAACTTAAATGTTAACAGACTTTGCATTACTCATAATAAGTCATGTTTAAAATGAACATGAGGTTAAGATTTTTAATCAACTAAATGGAAGTTTCAAGGTATTTCATACAGTTCGTTCTATGTTATCTGACTCCAGATGTGAAAGAAAGGCAGATTATTATTTATTTTTTTTCTTTTTATTTGTTCACGCCTGAGTGGCTTACATTTGGTTCCATTGCAATTAAAAAAAATGGATTTGTATGTAACTTTTATTGTTAAAAAAAATGTCAGAAGGGACCATGGCCCCCGGGCATCTTCACATTATCAAATCTGGCCCTCTTTAAAAAAAGTTTGGACAACCCCTGCCATAGACCTTCCCACCAGGGACTACACTACCCAGCATGCCATAGACCTTCCCACCTAGGGACTACACTGTGTGTGTGTGTGTGTGTTCCCCGCTTTCTGGTCAGCGTGGAAAAATTCAGTTTGAAGTTCCAAAACAACAACATGCTCCCTCCCTATAATAATAATAATAATAATAATAATAATAATTTAACCCCCTGAATAGACTTGCAGAGTGGGACATCAGCTGTAGTGCCACCAGACACAGAACAGCCCAGACAGAAACAACATGTTTCTATAGACACAGAGAAAGAGAGAGAGAGAGAGAGAGACAGAGACAGAGAGAGAGAAGAGAGAGAGACAGAGAGAGAGAGAGAGAGAGAGACAGAGAGAGAGAGAGAGACAGAGAGAGAGAGGAGAGAGAGAGCAGAGACAGAGAGAGGAGAGAGAGAGAGAGACAGGAGAGAGAGAGAGAGAGAGAGACAGAGAGAGAGAGAGAGAGAGACAGAGAGAGAGAGAGAGAGAGAGACAGAGAGAGACAGGAGAGAGAGAGAGAGAGAGAGACAGAGAGAGAGAGAGAGAGAGAGACAGAGAGAGAGAGAGAGAGAGAGACAGAGAGAGAGAGAGAGAGACAGAGAGAGAGACAGAGAGAGAGAGAGAGACAGAGAGAGAGAGAGAGAGAAGAGAGAGAGAGAGAGAGAGAGAGAGAGAGAGGAGAGAGGAGAGAGAGAGAGACAGAGAGAGAGAGAGAGAGAGAGAGAGACAGAGAGACAGAGAGAGAGGAGAGAGAGAGAGAGAGAGAGAGAGAGAGATGTTCCTACATGATACCAACTGCCATTCTGCTGAGCAGCATTAGCAGAAGCCCATGAGGAGGACACACACACACACACACACACACACACACACACACACACACACCACACACACACACACACACAGGTTCAGTCAGCTGTGCTCAGCCAGTTCATCAGCACATACCAGGCTCATTGTCTCATCCTCCATCTTCAGCCAAGTCCCAAAGCCAGCAGACACACACACACACACACACACACACACACGATGATCTCAATGAGACTAAACCTGAATAAATGACCTAGGCCTGAAGGCTGGTTACCAAGGCTACCAAGGCCTGTAGGCTGGCGTGTGTGTGTGTGTGTGTGTGTGTGTGTTGGTGTGTGTTTGTCGGTCTGTAGGCTGGTTTAAAGGAGAATGGCCTCTTTGAAGGGGGAAAGGAGGATGACACATCAACCCCCCCCCCCACACACACACACACACACACAGAGGGCATTGTGTGGTGCCCATCCAGTGAGAGGACAGGCCTGGAGCTGCTGAACAACTGTCACACCAACTACACACACTGTATTTACATACACACACTGTATTTACACACAACTCACACTGTCCCTCTGTCTGTGTGTGTGTGTGAGCACGCGTCCCTCTGTCTGTCTGTGTGTGTGTGTGTGTGTGTGTGTGTATTATGACATATGCATGCATGCATTTCCAAGTACGGCCAGCTGTTGATGGGGACTTCCAAGGCCGAGTTCTTGACCGCAAACATTTCAGAACACACAGACACAGACACAGACACAGACACACACACACACACTCCGACTGCGGTGCATCTGTGCTGTCCTCAACCCAGGCCCCCCCTGAACAGTAAACACGTCTCTCTGGAGCAGTGCTGTCCTCAACCAGCCCCCCTGAACAGTAAACACGTCTCTCTGGAGCAGTGCTGTCCTCAACCCAGCCCCCCTGAACAGTAAACACGTCT
>NW_028152792.1:0-2000 GCF_951799395.1 Argentina silus | reverse complement strand
CAGGTGTTATCTACTACAGGTGTTATCTACAGGTGTTATCTACTACAGGTGTTATCTACTACAGGTGTTATCTACTACAGGTGTTATCTACAGGTGTTATCTACTACAGGTGTTATCTACTACAGGTGTTATCTACAGGTGTTATCTACAGGTGTTATCTACTACAGGTGTTATCTACTACAGGTGTTATCTACAGGTGTTATCTACAGGTGTTATCTACTACAGGTGTTATCTACAGGTGTTATCTACAGGTGTTATCTACTACAGGTGTTATCTACTACAGGTGTTATCTACAGGTGTTATCTACTACAGGTGTTATCTACAGGTGTTATCTACAGGTGTTATCTACTACAGGTGTTATCTACAGGTGTTATCTACTACAGGTGTTATCTACTACAGGTGTTATCTACTACAGGTGTTATCTACAGGTGTTATCTACTACAGGTGTTATCTACTACAGGTGTTATCTACTACAGGTGTTATCTACAGGTGTTATCTACAGGTGTTATCTACAGGTGTTATCTACAGGTGTTATCTACAGGTATTATCTACTACAGGTATTATCTACTACAGGTGTTATCTACTACAGGTATTATCTACAGGTGTTATCTACTACAGGTGTTATCTACTACAGGTATTATCTACAGGTATTATCTACAGGTGTTATCTACTACAGGTGTTATCTACAGGTATTATCTACAGGTGTTATCTACTACAGGTGTTATCTACAGGTATTATCTACAGGTATTATCTACAGGTGTTATCTACAGGTATTATCTACAGGTGTTATCTACAGGTGTTATCTACAGGTGTTATCTACTACAGGTGTTATCTACAGGTATTATCTACAGGTATTATCTACAGGTGTTATCTACAGGTGTTATCTACTACAGGTGTTATCTACTACAGGTGTTATCTACAGGTGTTATCTACAGGTGTTATCTACAGGTGTTATCTACAGGTGTTATCTACAGGTATTATCTACTACAGGTGTTATCTACAGGTGTTATCTACAGGTGTTATCTACAGGTGTTATCTACTACAGGTGTTATCTACAGGTGTTATCTACAGGTGTTATCTACAGGTGTTATCTACAGGTGTTATCTACTACAGGTGTTATCTACAGGTGTTATCTACAGGTGTTATCTACAGGTGTTATCTACTACAGGTGTTATCTACAGGTATTATCTACAGGTGTTATCTACAGGTGTTATCTACAGGTGTTATCTACAGGTGTTATCTACTACAGGTGTTATCTACAGGTGTTATCTACAGGTGTTATCTACAGGTGTTATCTACAGGTGTTATCTACTACAGGTGTTATCTACTACAGGTGTTATCTACAGGTATTATCTACAGGTGTTATCTACAGGTGTTATCTACAGGTGTTATCTACAGGTGTTATCTACAGGTGTTATCTACAGGTGTTATCTACTACAGGTGTTATCTACAGGTATTATCTACAGGTGTTATCTACAGGTGTTATCTACAGGTGTTATCTACAGGTGTTATCTACAGGTGTTATCTACAGGTGTTATCTACAGGTATTATCTGCTATCTGCTACACTAATCACACCAGACAAGGAGAGTAGCCAGCTTCAGCCGTTGTCACCAGGGGAGAGTAGACTACTTTATAATCACTTCTGAACGGCAGTTCTAAATGTAGCCTCCTCTTCCCACCCGCAACAGGTGTCTTCTGCTACAGTAATCACCCCTGCGGAGGAGGGAGAGGAGCCTGCTACAGTTGTCACCAGGGAAGAGGAGGGAGAGGAGCCTGCTACAGTTGTCACCAGGAAGAGGACACTACTTTATAATCACCACTCACGTCAGTCCAGCAGGAAGAGGCATTCTGCTACAGTGACAACACCAGCAGGGGAGAGTTGTCAAGTCATTCTTACAACAAAGGGAGCAGTGAGTTTAGACCAAGGCTCTCTCTCTCTCTCTCTCTCTGTCTCTCTGTCTCTCTCTCTCTCTGTCTCTGTCTGTCTCTCTCTCTGTGT
>NW_028152793.1:0-12789 GCF_951799395.1 Argentina silus | reverse complement strand
ACACAGAGTTGTTTTTCAGACTGTCTATCTATATCTGCTGCCTAAGGTGTTTTTAAAGATCCTCTTCCTTGTTGAGTATTCTGAGAAAAATGCAAATAAAGGAACACACATAAATGAGAGAAGAAGAAGAGAAGTTCTGTCGCTTTAATCATCTGTAATAATCCCTCTGTTGATACGCAGCAACGGGTAGGCTTCGGCTTGGAGAGATGTACTGACACACACACACACACACACACACACACACACACACACACACACACACACACACACAGACACACCCACCCACATATATTAAGGGGAATATCCAAATGAAGTGTCACCACAACCTAACCCGCAGTATCTGGAGGTGAAAGAGGAAGCTCAAGAACACAACCACATTACAACATCCTCACACACACACACACACACACACACAACCACATTACAACATCCTCACACACACACACACACACACACACAACCACATTACAACATCTCACACACACACACACGCACACACACAACACATTACAACATCCTCACACACACACACACACACACACACACATAGAGAGAGAGAGAGAGAGAGAGAGAATCACATGGTTATAGAGTTGCACATCTTTCTATCATTCTTTCTTTCTGTCTTTCTTCCTTCCCTCGCTCTTCTAGAGGAGGCTGTCACTGCTGGCCTCTCCAGCCCTCTCAGACGTCTAGAGGGTCGGCTAGGGCCAGAGGTTATGGTGTGTGTGTGTGTGTGTGTGTGTGTGTGTGTGTGTGTGTGTGTGTGTGTGTGTGTGTGTGTGTGTGTGTGTGTGTGTGTGTGTGTAAAGTAAAGCAGGGCGATCACGGGATATACTCTGGTCTATCTTAGGGAGGTTCTCTCCTGCCAGCAGTCCTGCTACAGCACTGGGAGCAGGACAACAAGGCACACACACACACACACACACACACACACACACACACACACACACACACACACACACAGGCTGGTTAGAATAAAACAAACATTAGCCTCAGACTTTACTGTGTCATATCCTCGATGTTGTTATTCATGTACATGTTTATGTGTGCTTGCTTTTAAACACAACACAACTCAACTCAACTCAACTCAACTCAACTCAACTCAACTCAACTCAACTCAACTCAACTCAACTCAACTCAACACAACTCAACTCAACTCAACTCAACTCAACACAACTCAACACAACTCAACTCAACACAACTCAACACAACTCAACTCAACTCAACTCAACTCAACTCAACTCAACTCAACTCAACTCAACACAACTCAACACAACTCAACTCAACTCAACACAACTCAACACAACTCAACTGGCATCTTGCTTATACCTAATCATTTTCAGATCTACAGCAGGGGAGGCTGGTGGAGGCAGGAATCAGAGGACGGGCTCATTGTAACGCATGGAACGGAGGAATGGTATCAAACACAACCTGATTTCTACCTCCCCTGATCTACACAGGTGTCTAAATCAGAGGATGAAGGGTCTGTGTTGTGTGTGTGTGTGTGTGTGTGTGTGTGTGTGTGTGTGTGTGTGTGTGTGTGTGTGTGTGTGTGGACAACTGTAGGTCTCCATAACAGCCAGAGACACAGGACACCTGTCCAGTGTCACTGGTAGTTATAGTTGTCGATATTGTGGATATTGTTGATATTATGTAGCGGAGGTGGCTCGGAAACATGCTCTCGTGATGAGGTTAGCCCTGCCCTGAGACATGTGTGTGAAGTGTGTGTGACAAGACGCGTGTATGTGTGTGTGTGTGTGTGTGTGTGTGTGTGTGTGTGTGTGTGTGTGTGTGTCACGTGGGAGATCCCGGGTGTGTGAATCCCACCAGACGTCCATAAAGGTCACTAGTACTCCACAGATTCCCCTCTGGCATAATCGGCAACGGAAAACTGATTTGTCATCTTTATCTAAAAAACACACACACACACACACAGACACACACACACACACACACAGAAGAGGAGAGGAGAGGAGGAGAGAGGTGAAG
Organism: Argentina silus; assembly: GCF_951799395.1. Taxonomy (NCBI): domain Eukaryota; kingdom Metazoa; phylum Chordata; class Actinopteri; order Argentiniformes; family Argentinidae; genus Argentina; species Argentina silus. The sequence goes on along the minus strand of NW_028152793.1, from coordinate 10,800 downwards.
GGGAGAGGGGAGAGGAGAGGAGAGGAGGAGATTAGGGGGGGGAGAGGGGGAGAGGAGGAGAGGAGAGAGAGGAGGGGAGAGGGGAGGAGAATAGGAGAGAGGGGAGGGGAGGAGAAGAGAGGAGAAGGGAAGAGGGGAGGGGAGAGGGGAGAGGGGAGGGGAGGAGAAGAGAGGAGAAGGGAAGAGGGGAGGGGAGAGGGGAGAGGGGAGAGGGGAGGGGAGAGGAGAAGAGGAGGAGAGAGGGGAGGAGAAGAGATGAGAGGAAAGGTGGGGAGAGGAAAGGTGGGGAGAGGAGAGGTGGAGAGAGGAGAGGGGAGGGGAGGGGAGGGGAGGGGAGGGGAGGGGAGGGGAGGGGAGGGGAAGGGAGGGGAGGAGAGAAGCCTGTGGGTGAAAATGTGACCTTAGTCATGTTAGCCTGTTAGCTAGAGCGAGGATACCCATGACCAGAGAGCTCGGCTGACTCATAGCCCCAGGGGAGAGCATCAGCGCTGGGGAGGAGCACTAGTCCAGCAGCCTGTCTGAAGGAGACGTGGAGGGTAGGGTGGCGGTCTGGGGAGGGGGGGGGGGTGGAGGATGGTGGAGGGAGAAACCAGAGGGAATGGAACTTTACCGGACGGAATGGAATGAGGAAAAGTATCAAACTCATGTCATTCCTCATTCCATGAATTACAATGAGCCCATCCTCCGATTTCTCCCTCCACCGGCCTCCCCTGGTGAGGTTTACACCCAGGAAGAGGAGGAGAATAGCTACATCTGAATATAGAAATACATCATATTATACATGTCATATTCAGTCTTAGCAAACGCTAAGAAACTAGGATGCATTCGCTGTGCTCCACCAGACACATCATCATCATCTCCCATCAACTGTCTGTTGCCCATGAGCTCAGAATTATTATTATTGATAATGTTTTTATGGCATTTCTGCTTTTATTGGGATGTAGACAGCGTTGATTGACAGGAAGGATGGGAATCAAACCAGCAACCTTGCGGCTATGTGGTATGCGTATTAGCGTATGGCTACGCCACTAAGCGCCCCCTGAGTTCGGAGTGACGGAATGAAGGTTCCTTCTGCATTCGGTGCAGTTCAGAGGTACTGAGTGTCACAGTTTCAAATGACACATTCAGATTTGTCAAAATAAATCTATATTTATATATGTTGTAGAAGGGTACAGACACTTGTTTGTGATTTCGCTTGGTTTTAGGAAGCTTAGCGATACCCTCACCTGTCTACAGTGCGTGAGCTCAGAATGATAAAGGTTCCGTCTGCGTTTGGTGTAGCTGGCCAAAGGGTTACACAGTAGATTCCTTTTCACCCTGAACCGGACGGGCCCATAATTGGTGCACAAATTCTGCTTTAATTTCATTGTTGTTTACTTTATCTCCTTGTCGTGTGTAGTATGTTACTCTGAACTCTGATCTGAGCAGATCCGCACAAAACTTCAAGGTGTTACCTATTAAATGGCATCCTGCTTTTGCATCTGATCATCATATTCTAATGTTATGAGCTGGTTAGTTTGGGGCTGGTTTTTAGGTGGAAAAAGTTTAAGAGGTTAAAGGAGAGAAATCAAAATTCTGGGACATTTGGAAATGTGATTTTTTTTTATGGTCCTAGGTGTCTGCTGATGTCTCATTTTGCTCGTTTTGAAACTGAGATTGAGATTATGATGATTTTGAGACTGAGATTGAGATTATGATGAGCGTTTACATGAAATTAAAATAATAAAAATGGAATGTTCATCCTCTCCAGGGGTTCAGGAGGAGATGTCGTATATTCTATGGTTCAGTTCCCATATCTGAGCCTGCTGGATATGTAGCAGAGGTGGTTAGGAATCACACTTGTGATGAGGTAGCCCTACCTGTGACTTCTAAGGCCAGATGTAGCCCTTGTAACGCGAGGATGTCCTCTTGGTATAGCGGTTTACGTCTGTGGTGTCTGTGCAGGTCAGGTAGAGAACAGGTGGTTCCCTCTACTGTAAGTCATTCACTCTCTATCTCTTTATGGGAACACAATGTTCATAGAGGGGTGTGTGTGTGTGTGTGTGTGTGTGTGTGTGTGTGTGTGTGTGTGTGCATGTGCGTGTGCGTGTGTTTTTCCAGCAATATACTGTTGAGTGTATTATATAGACCTGTCCTTCCTCCTCATCCTTCAGCTACTGATTGGTTGGCTGGAACAGCGCTGCAGTCTTATTGGCCAAAACAAGGCTGGACACAGACCCAGGCTACCACAGGCTCAGATCAGGTTACAGACTCCCATCTCTACAGGCCTGCTTTCACTCACACACACACACACACACACACACACACACACACACACACACACTCTCTCTCTCACACACACACACACACACACACACACTCTCTCTCTCACACACACACAGGCTCACACACTCTCTATCACACACACACACACACACACAAAAACACACACACAAACACACACACACACACACACACACACACACACACAGTCTCTATCACACACACAAACAGGCTTTGAGTGTTCCTTATCATCAATATGGGACGTTCTGTACACGATTCATCCAGGTAGATGGCTTCAAAAACGCTACATCAAACAACACACACATTAAACATTTACACAGAACAACCGTACAGCTACCAACACATGGTGGGCTTAGACTACAAGGTCCCCTAGATGTGGCTGTTGAATAATAATAGAAAATAACCCAACCGTAGGCTACATCTGTAGACTTACACATAGAGTACAAGGTGTGGTGTGTGTTGACATTGGATCAGGACCTCCAAAGGCCCAATACCCTCTATAGAGTACAGATAGATAGGCCTCTATAGACTATAGATAGATAGGCCTCTATAGACTAGATAGATAGGCCTCTATAGACTATAGATAGATAGGCCTCTATAGACTATAGATAGATAGGCCTCTATAGACTAGATAGATAGGCCTCTATAGACTAGATAGATAGGCCTCTATAGACTAGATAGATAGGCATCTATAGACTATAGATAGATAGGCCTCTATAGACTAAATAGATAGATAGGCCTCTATAGAGTACAGATAGATAGGCCTCTATAGACAATAGATAGGCCTCTATAGGCTATAGATAGATAGGCCTCTATAGACTATAGATAGATAGGCCTCTATAGACGATAGATAGGCCTCTATAGACTAGATAGATAGGCCTCTATAGACTACAGATAGATAGGCCTCTATAGACTATAGATAGATAGGCCTCTATAGACGATAGATAGGCCTCTATAGACTAGATAGATAGGCCTCTATAGACTATAGATAGATAGGCCTCTATAGACTAGATAGATAGGCCTCTATAGACTAGATAGATAGGCCTCTATAGACTATAGATAGATAGGCCTCTATAGACTATAGATAGATAGGCCTCTATAGACTATAGATAGATAGGCCTCTATAGACTATAGATAGATAGGCCTCTATAGACTAGATAGATAGGCCTCTATAGACTATAGATAGATAGGCCTCTATAGACTAGATAGATAGGCCTCTATAGACTAAATAGATAGGCCTCTATAGACTATAGATAGATAGGCCTCTATAGACTATAGATAGATAGGCCTCTATAGACTATAGATAGATAGGCCTCTATAGACTATAGATAGATAGGCCTCTATAGACTATAGATAGATAGGCCTCTATAGACTATGGGTAGATGCTTGAGGCTTGTTAGCTATAACTGTAACACAAGTAAAGCAGGCCTATCAGAAAAGTGTAAATAGTGAGTTTTATACATATAGGCCTAGGCTATAGATAAGACAGGCCTCTTACAGCTATAACACAAGTTAAAAGGCATCCGCCTAAGAGTAGTGATTTACGTTGGGTATAAAGGGGCTCCTAAAGGCAGTTTTACACAAGTGGAAGTAGTCTATGTGAGTGGAGTAGCAGGCCTGAGACAGCGGTGGTGGAGGTACCGCAGCGGCCCGTCTGGGGGGGGGGGACCCACCTTTGAGTAACGGCAGAGGCGTCAGCTCGACCTGGGAACTCTGGTAGCGGAATTGCGACGAGCTGTGGGAGCGTCTCTGCCGGGCCCGGCGCATCGAGCGCCGGGGAAAGCCGTCCACCTTCTCCGCTGACGGCACCGAGAAGCCGGTGGTCGGCGAGGACGGACTGGTCGGGGGCAGCTTGGTGGTCTCCATCGCTGCGGTGCCGGTGTGTTAACGGTGTGTCCGGTTAACGGGTGGTGGGGGAGACGCGGGTAGGAAGAAGGGAGGGAGGGAGCGACCCGTTTTTTTTTTTTTAATTGTTGCTTGATGTCCCTTTTTAGAGCTTAAATCTTAAACAATGAATCAAAAACGCAAGGATTTAAGAATGGAAGAGCGGGATGAGAGAGAGGGGGATCATGTGGGGGTGAGAAAAGGAGGAAGGAAGGAGGAGGGAGGGATAGACGGAGATGTGCAGAGATGGATGGAAGGTTAAAAGACAGAGAGCGGTATAGCTGGCTCACTGGCTGGGTGTCCGATTCGTTCCACACCTTGTGATTGTCTCGGTAAACCGGAGGAAAAACCGGAGGAAAAACACACACTCTTGTTTTTAAAACACACACATCCTTCAGGCAGACAGAAATAAACGGAGATGCCTATATCTTCATGGAGGTAGGTCGATGCACATGTATCTTCGCTGTAGAGGCTTTGCCGTATTGGCGTCATCGGCCTAAATTTGGTATTTATTTATATATTTACGGCATGGATGTACGGATCGCTAAGTCCTTACATAAAACAAATCACACCTAGGAACAAAAAGAATCCTCCGAGCTCTTGATTCGGGACCATTCCGTTCCAAAAACGCGACGAGAATCCAAAACCTTCCCTCGTTCTTATTTTGTCCTCATTTGCGATTCATAAATCAGCAATTGATTAGCAACAAAGATGATATCATAAAATCTTCGATCTGAGTTCCTGGTCGTTGCCGCATCACTGCCTCCCTCGGTTAACGGTTAACGGATCCGTTATTCGTTAGACCGCGTCTGCCCTGCCGTTTCAGACGGAATGGGGATCCGAGTAGGGCGGGGATGGGGCGCACAAACGTGCCGACATGTGCGAATCTTCGGTCGCCGTTGCAACACTGACACCCCGGTCTCTCTCTGTCTCTCTCTCCCGTTAAACCCGTTTAAAAAAAACACAAGAAAAACCTCCGCAATGTCAGAATGTCAGTCACTGCTACGTCCCCGTGCTGGCTGTCGGTGAATGTCGCGTTTCTTCTCCTCTCTCCGGTCGGCGGAAATGCTTGTTCCGTCTCCCGTTATCCTCTCCGCTCTGTCTCGGGCGCGCTTAGGTGGTGCAGGGAGACATACACACTGCGGATGACGTTCAGCACGGTGATTTATTTATTTATTTATTTATTTGTGTATTTATTGTATTTATGTACACACACACACCCCCCTCCCTCTCTCTCTCGCTTATTTACGCTATATGGAAGATCGCTTTGGTTTAGTCGCATGCGTATATCGCTCGCGCATCCTTCACTCCCTCATCTTTAAAAAAAAACAAAAAAAACAGGGTTATTTATCTCTCCTTCCTCGACCTCTTCTTCTTCTCTTCCTAGTTCTCCGTCCGCCGTTTGTTCATCACTGTCTGTCTGTCTGTCTGTCTGTCTGTCTGTCTGTCTGTCTGTCTTTCTTTATTTCCCTCCCACCCCTTTCTCCTCTTTCATTCACCCCTTCCCTCCTCTGTGCGCGTGTCTAGCGTGACCGTACCGTGGTCGCGGGGTTTTGAGGATTGTGACTCATACGGTGTAAACCATTGTTCGTGGGTTTATTCTTCCACTTGTTCCAAATCCACCGGTTCTCTCGCGCTCCCTCTGACCGGTGGCCGGGTGTCCTCTGCGCTCTCCGCTGTCCGGTCTAGCGCACGTGGTTTGTTAAATAATATGATCTGTATTTAGCCAAATATTATTATTATTATTATCATCATCTCCACTCCTGACTCTCTCTCCGATAGGGGTGTCGTAATGCTGCGCGCGCGACTCTCTCTCACTCCTCTTCCCCCTTCCCTCCCCTCCCCTTCCTTCCCCTCCCCTCCTTTCCTCTCTCCCCTCCTCTTCCCTCCTCTCTCCTTCTCTTCCCTCCCTTTCCTCTCTCTCCTCCTCTCTCCTCTCTCCTCTCTCCTCCTCTCCCCTCCTTTCCTCTCTCTCTCCTCCTCTCTCGTGTTGTCGCCCTCTCCTCCCGACAGAGTCAGCGCACGTGAGCTGGTGGCTGTTTGGTAAACATCAGGGGAGATGAGAGCGCGCAGGGAGGGAGGGTTGGTTGTTGATATACACTCACAGAGCACTTTATTAGGAACACTATACTAATACTGGGTAGGGCCTCCCTTTATTAGGAACACTATACTAATACTGGGTAGGGCCTCCCTTTATTAGAACACTATACTAATACTGGGTAGGGCCTCCCTTTATTAGGAACACTATACTAATACTGGGTAGGGCCTCCCTTTGCTCTTTATTAGGAACACTATACTAATACTGGGTAGGGCCTCCCTTTGCTCTTTATTAGGAACACTATACTAATACTGGGTAGGGCCTCCCTTTGCTCTTTATTAGGAACACTATACTAATACTGGGAAGGCCGCTGAAGAACACTGAACTCATTGTCATGTTCATGAAACCAGTTTGAGACGACTTTTGCTTTGTGACATGGTGACATGGACATTGTTATGCTGGAAGTAGCCGTAAGAAGATGGGTAAATTGTGGCCATGAAGGGATGCACATGGTCAGCAACAATACTCAAATAGGCTGTGGCATTCAAGCGATGATTGATTGGTATTAACCGGCCCAAAGTGTGCCAGGAAAACATTCCCCACACCATTACACCACCTCCACCATGAGAAGGTGTATAGGTGTTCCTCCACCTCCACCATGAGAAGGTGTACAGGTGTTCCACCACCTCCACCATGAGAAGATGTACAGGTGTTCCACCACCACCATGAGAAGGTGTACAGGTGTTCCTCCACCTCCACCATGAGAAGATGTACAGGTGTTCCACCACCTCCACCATGAGAAGGTGTACAGGTGTTCCTCCACCTCCACCATGAGAAGGTGTACAGGTGTTCCACCACCTCCACCATGAGAAGGTGTACAGGTGTTCCACCACCTCCACCATGAGAAGGTGTACAGGTGTTCCTCCACCTCCACCATGAGAAGGTGTACAGGTGTTCCACCACCTCCACCATGAGAAGGTGTACAGGTGTTCCTAATAAAGTGTTTGTTGAGTGTATATTGTTTATATATGCAGTAAATCATCGCACACATATATATTCCATATACATTTTCTTATCACAATTGTGTAGTCTGTGTGTGTGTGTCTGTGTGTGTGTGTGTCTGTGTGTCTGTATGTGTGTGTGTGTGTGTCTGTGTGTCTGTGTGTGTGTGTGTGTGTGTGTCTGTGTGTGTGTGTGTGTCTGTGTCTGTATGTGTGTGTGTGTGTGTGTGTGTGTGTCTGTATGTGTGTGTGTGTGTGTGTGTGTGTGTGTGTGTGTGTGTGTGTGTGTGTGTGTGTGTGTGTGTATGTGTGTATGTGTGTGTCTATTGTGTAGTCTATGATCTATCTGAGCCTACAGTTTTATAGCCACACTGAAAAAAGGCCTTTGGATTTACGTAAAATTATCTTCAACACAAATGATCTCCTTTGAACCGATGGACAATTATTTAAATTTTTTAAATGAATCAGAAATCCAAAGGCCTTTTTTTTAGTGCACTGGCTCTGTGACGTTGTGGGACTGAATGTTGACTATTATAATGACACCAAAAACAGGCTAGACAATAGAAGAAGAAACCAACTCAAATGAAAGAAACAGACACCCTCAGAAAGATTAAACGTCTTTATTTTCATATGAAGTCAACTATGTATTTACAGAGTTCCAGGGTACAGACGGGTACAGACGGGTACAGACGATGTCTGTCCATACATTCAGAGTAGACGAATAACAGACAACATATAATGGTGTTGTTAGGAACATAGATCATCTACATCAACTAGCATCTTATCTTAGTGTTCTGTACAGGGGAGGCTGGGGGAGGTAGAACACCAGGGGAGGCTGGGGGAGGTAGAACACCAGGGGAGGCTGGGGGAGGTAGAACACCAGGGGAGGCTGGGGGAGGTAGAACACCAGGGGAGGCTGGTGGAGGTAGAACACCAGGGGAGGCTGGGGGAGGTAGAACACCAGGGGAGGCTGGGGGAGGTAGAACACCAGGGGAGGCTGGTAGAAATCAGAGGACGGGCTCACATCATGGACAGTATGTTTGACACCATTCCTCAATCCATTCCATGCATTCGATTTCTACCTCCACCAGCCTCCCCTGGTGTTCTACCTCCCCCCAGCCTCCCCTGGTATTCTACCTCCCCCCAGCCTCCCCTGGTGTTCTACCTCCCCCAGCCTCCCCCGGTTCTGTATCTGAACAGCGTATTCTCACCGCAGCAAATGACCAAGAAACTAAACCCCAAAACAACACAACATCCAACACAAACACACAATCATAAATTACCACAAAATCCTAAAATCTTTGAAATGTGAAAATTGGATTGATGACCAGACCATTTTGTTTTGAATTTTGCAAAACTCGGTCTTGGTACCATCCATGTTATCATTTTAATGCCCAAAACACATAGGTACAGTCACCTAGTAAGTCATCATATACACAGTAGTTACAGATAACCATAGATCTTATCATATATAGTTACAGATAACCATAGATCTTATCATATATAGTTACAGATAACCATAGATCTTATCATATATAGCTACAGATAACCATAGATCTTATCATATATAGCTACAGATAACCATAGATCTTATCATATATAGCTACAGATAACCATAGATCTTATCATATATAGCTACAGATAACCATAGATCTTATCATATATAGCTACAGATAACCATAGATCTTATCATATATAGCTACAGATAACTGTCATATCATAACAGTTGGAAAGGTCAGTCCAATGTTCCTCACATAGAAATATAGGGTTCCATCCATCTAGCCCAAGGGAGCTAAAGCCTACCCTCGGGAGCTAAAGCCTAGCTCAGGGAGCTAAAGCCTAGCCTAGCTCAGGAAGCTAAAGCCTAGCTCAGGAAGTTAAAGCCTAGCCTGGGGAGCTAAAAGCCTAGCTCAGGGAGCTAAAGCCTAGCTCAGGAAGCTAAAGCCTAGCCTAGCCCGGAGAGCTAAAGCCTAGCCTGGGGTGCTAAAGCTTAGCCCTGGGAGCTAAAGCCTAGCCCGGGGAGCTAAAGCCTAGCCTAGCTCGGGAAGCTAAAGCCTAGCCTAGCTCAGGGAGCTAAAGCCTAGCCTAGCTTGGGAAGCTAAAGCCTAGCTCTGGGAGCTAAAGCCTAGCCCTGGGAGCTAAAGCCTAGCCCGGGGAGCTAAAGCCTAGCCTAGCTCGGGAAGCTAAAGCCTAGCCTAGCTCAGGGAGCTAAAGCCTAGCCTAGCTTGGGAAGCTAAAGCCTAGCTCAGGGAGCTAAAGCCTAGCCCTGGGAGCTAAAGCCTAGCTCAGGAAGCTAAAGCCTAGCCTGGGGAGCTAAAGCCTAGCACAGGGAGCTAAAGCCTAGCCCTGGGAGCTAAAGCCTAGCCTGGGGAGCTAAAGCCTAGCTCAGGAAGCTAAAGCCTCGCTCAGGAAGCTAAAGCCTCGCTCAGGAAGCTAAAGCCTAGCCCTGGGAGCTAAAGCCTAGCCTGGGGAGCTAAAGCCTCGCCTGGGGAGCTAAAGCCTAGCCTGGGGTGCTAAAGCCTAGCCTAGCTCGGGAAGCTAAAGCCTAGCCTAGCTCAGGGAGCGAACACGTGTCTTCACGTTTCAGACAGACAAAGAGAAAGCCACACACTGAAACAGCTCGGTGGAATAAATATTATGATTTCAAGTTTTTTCTTTGGCGTGCAGTCCATTTAATTAAGGATTCCGTCGTTTTTAAATACTTTTTTTTTTGGAGTGAGCACATTGTCTCTTTCACTCTATTTAGAGAAGGTACTCGAGCAGTAGAAACAGACTGGTGCCGCTGTCGGCCATTTTGTGCCTGGAGGGCACAGTCGCTCCGTGTTAGAACATGGCCCAGCCTGATGATGCAGGGTCCCACAGCCAATCGTTGCTGTCCAGGAGGTCTGCCAGAGACAGGTCCCTGGGGGGGTCGTCAAGGGGGGTGGACAAGGTCGGGTGGGGGGGGAGGGAGGGCAGCAGGCCAGGAGGAGCCGGGGCAGTTGGAGGGGCAAGAAGGGGGCTAGGGGTAGTTAGAGAGGAGAGAAGAGGGCCAGGGGCATTTAGTGGGGTAAAATAAGGTTTTGGGACATTAAGAGGGGAAGGCATAAGGTAGGGGATGGTCACCGGGGTAGTTGACAGGGGGGCAGTAGGTCTAGTGGGGAAGGGCAACAGAACAGGGGCAAAAGGGAGGTGGTGGGAGGCCGCTGGGGCAACAGATGAAGCCGTGGAGGGGGTGGAGGGGGTTAGAGGGGCTGGTACAGGGGGGACTGGGGAGGCAGGTCCAGCGACAGGGGGTGGTCCATGGGTGGTCCCAGGGGCTACTGAGGGGGCAGTGGTTGAGGTAGAGCTGTGCTGGAGGGGGGCGGAAGGGGGGCAGGAGAGGGGCGGAGGGGGGAGAGCGGGGGCTGGAGACGGCAGAGAGGCTGGTGTTGCTCGAGCTGCTGTGTAGTGTTTTAAGTCCCTCCTCAGAGTGGCGATCTCCTTCTCCAGAGCAGAGTTAGAACATTCCCAACGCTGCAGCTCCTTCAGAGACAGAGACAGAGAGAGAGAGAGAGAGGGGGGGGGGGAGAGGGGGGAGAGAGAGACAGAGACAGAGAGAGAGAGAGAGAGAGA
>NW_028152794.1:153782-172200 GCF_951799395.1 Argentina silus | reverse complement strand
TGGTAGAGGTGCTCATAGCCGTAGGCGTGGCAACTGTAGTTCCCCATGTGGATGGTCGTCACCTTGGTGATGTAGAGGGAGCCGTCGTCGCCAAAGTCCTGATTGAACGAAGAGGTGATTGTGATGGGGGGGGGGGGGGGGGGGGGGAGGGAGGGAGGAGGGAGAGGGAGAGGTGGAGGAAGGGAGGGAGGAGGGAGAGGGAGAGGTGAGGTGTAGGGAGGGAGGAGGAGAGGGAGAGGCGTTTGGGGAGGAGAGGGAGAGGGGATGGGGAGGGAGGGGGAGAGGTGGAGGAAGGGAGGGAGGGGGAGAGGGAGAGGTGAGGTGTAGGGAGAGGTGTAGGGAGGGAGGGGGGAGAGGGAGAGGTGAGGTGTAGGGAGAGGTGTAGGGAGGGAGGGGGGGAGAGGGAGAGGTGAGGTGTAGGGAGAGGTGTAGGGAGGGAGGGAGGAGAGGGAGAGGTGTTTGGGGAGGAGAGGGAGAGGGGATGGGGAGGGAGGGGGAGAGGTGGAGGAAGGGAGGGAGGGGGGAGAGGGAGAGGTGAGGTGTAGGGAGAGGTGTAGGGAGGGAGGGGGGAGAGGGAGAGGTGAGGTGTAGGGAGAGGTGTAGGGAGGGAGGGGGGAGAGGGAGAGGTGAGGTGTAGGGAGGGAGGGAGGAGAGGGAGAGGCGTTTGGGGAGGAGAGGGAGAGGGGATGGGGAGGGAGGGGGAGAGGTGGAGGAAGGGAGGGAGGGGGGAGGGGGGAGGGGGGAGGGGGAAAGGCGTTTGGGGAGGAGAGGGAGAGGGGATGGGGAAGGAGGAGGAGGGGATGGGGGGGTTAGGAGGAGTGAGGGAGGAGAGGGAGAGGGAGGAGGAGGGGAGGAGGAGGGGGAGAGGAGGAGGGGGAGAGGAGGGGGACGACGACAACGACACACAACAGGGAGTGATGAGGCAGAGAGACCCATGAATCACAGAGCTCCCTGAGTGGAGTGGGAAGTCATGGGGGGATTTGAGCCCCTGTACAGCGTCACGCTCATTCGCTCAGCGTGATAAATAAGAAGGGTTAAAAATATAAAGAACATTAGCGTGATTAATGGAGCCAGTTGTTGTTTTTCAGGATGCCCAACTCACCCGGGGTTTTAGCACCGGCTTAGAGAGGATTAAGACACTAAATAGTTTGTTGTCCCAGTATGTGGCGCGGTGCAGATGTTACTGCTACTTGGAGCCCGAACACAGAACACAGAACACAGAACACAGAACACAGAGCACAGAACACAGAGCACAGAACACAGAACACAGAACACAGAACACAGAGCACAGAACACAGAGCACAGAACACAGAGCACAGAACACAGAACACAGAACACAGAACACAGAACACAGAACACAGCTCTCTCTGAACAAATAGAACCTACTTGGAGATTTGAACTGTTCTAAATGTTCCGACAGAAACGACAGTTGCTATCAAACTGAAAACTTTTTGGGGGAATCACAGAAAGACTTTTTCCAAACACCATCAATAATCATCAAAAACAACAACTACTAAGAGATGACTCATAGAAATTGACAGAGAATCAGAGAATGGAATTAGGAGATAATACAGAAATGTTCAACTGAAGGCGAGACAGTGGTTATATTCACTGTACACCCACAGTGAAAGTCATCGCCAATGACTAGCTATTGCATAGTTTTGTGGTTGACATATTATTATTATTATTATTATCATCATTATTATTATTATTATTAATAATAATAATAATAATACAATAATACAAATATTATTATTATTATTATTATTATTATTATTATTAAGAAGAAGAAGAAGAAGAAGAAGAAGAATACATTTAATTTGAAAGTGCCTTTCAGAGCACGCAAGGACACTGTACAAGGTATATATATATATATATATATATATATATATATATATATATATATATATATATATATATATATATATATATATATATATACAATTAAATCTATATATATTGTGACTCAAATCATGGACAGAATTGTATTTTAAACACAACAGAATAAATAGGATTCATCAAGTACTGTTTGGATGGACTCAGAATAGAGCTAATTATCTGTAACTTCTCCTAGTTTGTACACGGTTTTCCCTTTGAAATACACAAGTACATCATTCTGTTCATCTGTTACTCTCACGAAAGAAAGAGCTCTATATGGATCAGTAATGGACTCAATTAAATAATAACCTCAAGATGGTGAAGGTCAGCTCCATGCTTTCCCAATCTGGCGGATAAAAGGCCAATTACATTTTTTAATTAAAGTATGTATTATACCATAATTGTTTTTGAAGAAAGAAAAAAATAAATCCATGACTTATTTCCTTGTAGAATTCAAGCAGCTGATCTCGTCGTGTGAGGTAAATGGTTGGGCTGGACTGCTAGTCAGAATGAGTGTGTGTGTGTGTGTGTGTGTGTGTGTGTGTGTGTGTGTGTGTGTGTGCGCACGCGCGTGCATGTGTGTGTGTTTGTATGCCTGCATGCGGTGTGTGTGTGTGCGGATGTGTGTCTGTGTATGTGTTTGTGTGTGTGCCTGCATGCCTGCGTGCGGTGTGTGTGTACGTGTGTGTGTGTGTCTACGTGTGTGTGTGTGTGTGTGTGTACGTGTGTGTGCGTGTGTGTGTACGTGTGTGTGTACGTGTGTGTGTGTGTGTGTGTGTACGTGTGTGTGTGTGTGTGTACATGTGTGTGTGTGCGTGTGTGTGTGTGTGTGTACGTGTGTGTGTGTGTGTGTGTGTGTGTGTACGTGTGTGTGCGTGCGTGTGTGTGTGTGTGTCAAACCAGAGGGAAACAACTACCTTCATCTCTCCAAAAAACACAAAACAAACAACCATAGAGATAAAAAGTCCCTATTCAATATGCAAAAATGGCTGGTTTTTACAAGCGTATGTGTTCATCAGAGAGTAATACTGTGTACGCCGCTACCAAACAGAATAGACAAATTGCTGATTCCAGAGACGGTAAATTGCCACTCTGGCTGGCTAACCTGTCCTACGTCAGAGCGCCTTTCTGTCCGCATTTAAATCCCAGTTAAATGTGACATCTGCTCACTGCTTCTAGAACAAGCTCGTTTTCATGTAACACAGACTGACGGAGTTCATCTGTAAATAAATCAACTTTGCGGTGACTGTGACCTGAAGTGACAAATGACACCGAAAAATGGACCAGAGGGACGATGCAATCAGTATGCATTCACTGTGTCTGTCTTTCTTTCCTTGGCTCATTTATTCTTTCTTTCTTTCTTTCTTTCTTTCTTTCTTTCTTTCTTTCTTTCTTTCTTTCTTTCTTTCTCTCACCATTGTGATTCAGAGGAGTGGGATTCAGAGGAGTGGGACCTCTCTGTCTCTTTCCCCCCCCCTCTCTGTCTCTATATCATTCCCCCCCCCCCTTCTCCTCAGACACCCATCCACCTGCACAGACTGTCTGCAATTTAAAACCACTCTTCTGATTCAAGGACTACATCATACTACCATGCTGAATGGTGCAAGGTTTCAAAGATGATCATGCACGCTTTTCATTCCTGCAGCACATTCTATGCTGCAGGAATGAACATTCTATATAAGTACGACCCTCAAGTCCCCTTTTTAATGCAACATAATGGTGAGCACACAATATCTACCACTTCACTTCACGTCTCGACTCCATAGAAACATGGTGTGGTGCCCTGGGGACTTGGTCCCTCTCACTACCCTGGCCTCCTCCCTCACCTAAACACATGTCCTTGTTTACCGCGTTGCCGTAGCTACAGCCAGCAAGGCCACTCATTGACATGCAATTAGAGAATTATAATCAGCGCCGTGGATGAACACAAGTCTCACGCTGTCAGCCGAGCAGGTGAGAGAGAACGTGAGTGTTCTCCACTTTTGGAACCACGAGGGTTCATTGTGACTTCATTAAGCCGTAGCCAGGTCCCCCGCGAAGGCATGGTGGGATTTGCGAACGGTGTTTTTTTAAACACACGTTCTGTTCCTGTTTGAGATCAGCACGGCTCCTAGAATCGCTCCTGGGAGGCCAAAAACATGACATCATTTCTAATTAAAACAAACGATACAAAATGTGTGGAAATACAAGACCTGGTTTTAATTGGAAATTTAAAAAAAAAAAAAAATAAGTCAGAGAAATTAGATAGAATGAAATAGTTTTAATTGGAATTAGCATTTCTAATTTATTTTCTGTGATTTTTTTTTTTTTTTGCTTTAATGTTATTGATTAAATTGTTTTAAATAAATGAGAAGAGCCCATACTGAGACTTGTTTTAGAGGATAATCAAATATTAACCAACAGTCCAATTAAATCTCATAAAAGCAAAACAACACAACACTTCAAAGTTGTGTGAGCGTGTTGGAATGTTGGACACTGGTTCTGTGTTTAACCTTCAAAGAGGCTTAAGACCCCCTGGGCTATATTTTATCAGCGTACAAAAACAGTCTTAGAGCAAAGGCGCGCTGGCAGCAGCACTGCGGAGTGTGTATGAAATGTGAGTGGCATTTTCAAGGCCAGAATCTTTCAGCGCAACTGTTGTCATGAACATGCGCAGGCAAGGCAGTGCTTCAGCACTTTACATTTACATTTACATTTACATTTACATTTATGGCATTTAGCCACACGCCTTTATCCAAAGCGACTTACAACAAATACATTTGTTTAAGTAAGTGAATCATCTATCCATCAGTCATCATAAGACCAAGTAATCAATGCTCACACCAGGGGCCATAGCCTGTGGTATTTTCACCTGATACCATGGACACAAATTGCCGAAATGGCTTTTGACTTGAAAATAGAGCCCCTAAAGTCAAAATAATCCAAAGAAGAAACAAGGAGGTGGGTTATACCCTCACCTATCCAGATTTGGAGATGTGTGTTTGTTTTACACAACCCTGTTGTATCTCAGAAAATGAAGAACTCTTTTATTTGTCTATTCTTCTAGCCTCCATTAACATGACAGTGTTTTTTCATGCTACTATAACTAGTCAATACAGCAACTCATCATCGTCATCATCATCCTCATCACCCTCATCATCCTCACCATTATCATCATCATCATCAACAACAACAATTGCAACAACAACAACAACTACATTCTCGGTACTCACATTGATGTCCTCCAGGTCCAGGAAGTTGAGTATGATGCCGTTCCTCTTCCATATGATTGGTGGACGCAGCGTTCCCTGGATGGCGCAGGACAGGACGGTGCTCAGGCCTACCGTTACCATGGAGACACTCACTCTCATGTCCTCAGCCAGGCTCAGCTGAACAACCTCTGTAGAGAGAGGAGGGAAGGGGAGGGGAGGGGAGGGGAGGGGAGGAGAGGAGAGGAGAGGAGAGGGGGAGGAGAGGAGAGGGGAGGAGAGGAGAGGGGAGGAGAGGAGAGGAGAGGAGAGGGGAGGAGAGGAGACAGATAAATAAACAGCAGATAAAAGTGAAGGTCTTTAAGGACTGAGGCCCTGCTAGACTTTATAGGCATATTTCCCATCCGATCACCCAGCAGGGGGCCATGCAGCAGCTGTCTGAAGGAGGGATGTGGGACCTGAACACGAGTGAGTGTGTGAGAGGACATCGCTGCTTAAATATCATTACTCTCATTAAGGACCATTTACAGTCATCTGACTAGGGCACTGCAATTTGTTTCACCTTAAAGGCAAAATCACAACAAAATCCTACAATTCCCAGTGTCCCCTGGACCCATAAATATCCAGGATGAGAGCGAGCGAGATTGGGGGGCGGGGGGACAGAGAGAGAGACAGATAGAGAGATAGAGAGACAGAGAGATAGAGAGACAGAGAGAGAGAGAGACAGAGAGAGAGAGAGAGAGAGAGAGAGACAGAGAGAGAGAGAGACAGAGAGAGAGAGAGAGAGAGAGAGAGAGACAGAGAGAGAGACACAGAGAGAGAGAGACAGAGAGAGAGAGAGACAGAGAGAGAGACAGAGAGAGACAGAGAGAGAGATAGAGAGAGAGACAGAGAGAGAGATAGAGAGAGAGAGACAGAGAGAGAGATAGAGAGAGAGAGACAGAGAGAGAGAGAGAGAGAGAGACAGAGAGAGATAGAGAGAGAGAGACAGAGAGAAAAAGAGAAAAAACGAAAAAGATGTGAACATAAAAGAGAGTGAGAGAGAGATCGTGGCATGATGAATGACAGGGATGAAAGGATGTCATAACCAGAGTGACTGAATGACCCAGGGTCAACACTGGTTGAGACTTCATAACCAGAGTGACTGAATGACCCAGGGTCAACATTGGTTGAGACTTCATAACCAGAGTGACTGAATGACCCAGGGTCAACACTGGTTGAGACTTCATAACCAGAGTGACTGAATGACCCAGGGTCAACATTGGTTGAGACTTCATAACCAGAGTGACTGAATGACCCAGGGTCAACACTGGTTGAGACTTCATAACCAGAGTGACTGAATGACCCAGGGTCAACATTGGTTGAGACTTCAGAAACTGCATGACCCCCTCAGCCAATCCCTGGTCAGTGTGTTCATCCTCTCCAGGGAATTAGATTGTCACTGTTGTACAATAGCTCTCTCCCCCTGTGACCTAGCCAATCACAAAGGGCCATTCATTTCCAAGAATGAAAAAGAGTGTGTGTGTGTGTGTGTGTGTGTGTGTGTGTGTGTGTGTGTGTGTGTGTGTGTGTGTTCATGTTACTATACTTTAGCATTAGCACTTTCACACAGCTACAGTACAATAGGATTAGGAACGTAAAGTACATTTTCAACTATCAGGGTTTCTGAATCTAGGATCAGGTCCCCACACCTGTCCATATAATCACATTCACTATGATCTAAAAAGCCAACCTGATCCTAGATCAGCCCTCCTTTGTGAATACAGGCCCAGATCTATTTGGTATTATTCGAGCTGAGGCGAAAAGACACATTGTTATATAAACTAGACAGTGTTCCTTCTACTCTGTTGCTCGATTCTCAAACCTGGTCATTGTGTGAATCAGATTCCATATTCATTCCTGCCGTTAACAAATGCAGTTGCTAGGGTACAGTCGCCTGGCAAAGACCTGCAGCGTTAAGACTTCTCACAAATCACTCTCTCTTTTCTGGCTGAATCAATTCAACATGTCTTAATACTGCAGCTCCCGGCCAGGTAAACACTATTCAGCAGCCTTTGACTGCACTGCAGACACCGAGACACAGCATTGAGAATGACCATTAGAAAGCACTACAGCATGTCTCTGACTTATAATGTGGAGAGTTTTTGAGAGAAAATATATCTGTTTTCTTTTCATCTCTCCCTCATATGAATAAGGAGGTCTGACCTCATATTTAGAAAGCGCCGGATCAGTTGGGTTTTTCGAAAATAATGAGCTTTGAAACCCAACAGAAATGGCTTGAACAGAGGGAGAGTGACTCAGAGAGCATCTCTTTGAAT
The DNA here is from genome assembly GCF_951799395.1 of Argentina silus. NCBI lineage: Eukaryota > Metazoa > Chordata > Actinopteri > Argentiniformes > Argentinidae > Argentina > Argentina silus. The sequence continues at coordinate 164,816 of NW_028152794.1, read as the reverse complement.
ACATCTGTACGGTGCGCTGACTTCACCCTGATCTACTCTGTTTCTAGTAAGGAAACCAATGTGCTAATGGAAAAATACAGTGTCAAATGATGAGGTATTCACGAGTGTGTTTCTACACAGTAACTGTCACACAAACATAGGAAGGTATTATGAAAGCATGAAAACCGAGGGTGTTTTCCTGGGCCTGGCTTTGCTTTACCTGGCAACCTTCTAAGATGACTGTGGATTATCATTTTTCCATTTTTAATCGAACCTTTATTCAGCCAGTGAGTCACACTGAGACTGATGTCTCTTTCTGCAGGTGCGTCCTGTTTACACTACACATGGGAGGACAAAACCACACCTTAAAACACAGGACAGCGAGCAAGGCCGAGTGAGGTCATTAGATTGGCTGTCTCTGGTACATTTCCACTGCTGGTAGTTTAGCTGGAAACGGAGGAGCGGTGTTGAGCTCCTGAGAGATCCGCCCTGCGCTGCTGTATGCTGGAAGATCTCCCTCATGCACATTGAGTTCAACCATTGAAAGACTCTGGTGATCTGATCTCATCTCTTGACTCCACACATCCCACCTGAATACAAGAATTCCTAAAAATACCTCTCCTCTCTCTGTCTCTCCTCTCTCTGTCCTACCTGTCTCTCTACCTGTCCTGTCTCTCTCTCCTCTCTCTGTCTCTCCTCTCTCTGTCCTACCTGTCTCTCTACCTGTCCTACCTGTCTCTCTATCTGTCCTGTCTGTCTCTCCTCTCTCTCTGTCTCTCCTCTCTGGTTCTCCTCTCTCTCTCTCTCTCCTCTCTCTCTCCTCTCTGGTTCTCCTCTCTCTCTCCTTTCTCTGTCTCTCTACCTGTCCCTCTATCTGTCCTACCTGTCTCTATACCTGTCCTGTCTGTCTCTCTACCTGTCCTACCTGTCTCTCTACCAGCGCTGCCTTTCTCTCTACCTGTCCTACCTGTCTCTCTACCAGCGCTGCCTGTCTCGCTACCTGTCCTACCTGTCTCTCTACCTGTCCTACCTGTCTCTCTACCTGTCCTGCCTGTCTCTCTACCTGTCCTACCTGTCTCTCTACCTTTCCTGCCTGTCTCTCTACCTGTCCTGCCTGTCTCTCTACCTGTCCTGCCTGTCTCTCTACCTGTCCTACCTGTCTCTCTACCTTTTCCTGCCTGTCTCTCCTCTCTGTCCTACCTGTCTCTCCTCTCTGTCCTGCCTGTCTCTCTATCTGTCTTACCTGTCTCTCTACCTGTCCTGTCTGTCTCTCCTCTCTGTCCTGTCTGTCTCTCTACCTGTCCTGCCTGTCTCTCTACCTGTCCTGCCTGTCTCTCCTCTCTGTCCTACCTGTCTCTCCTCTCTGTCCTACCTGTCTCTCTACCTCTCCTGTCTGTCTCTCCTCTCTGTCCTGCCTGTCTGTCTCTCCTCTCTGTCGGTAAGATGTTCTGCCACTTCCTGGTAGCTGTTTATGGAGGTAGAAATCGGAGGCTCACCAGCCTCCACTGGTGTGGAATATGGCCAAACCAAAGGGTATGTACATTTAAAGTTGTTATCCAAAACTGTTCGGATACACACACATATATTTACATATATTTGTATATATATATATATAAAAGTCACACGAATATGCTGAATCAAATGTATAACACAGAGTCAAGTGAAGATGGATGTTATTGTATTGACGGGGCCTAGTCAGTCTGCCAACCGTCAGACCAACTCCAGACAGATACACACAGACAGGTCAGCCTGAGCCTCTCTGTCAGGCTGCCTCTCTTTACTGTACCGCTTTCCTTTTTAATCTTCTTCTTTCATCTGGCGGGAAAAAAACTCCAAAAAAATCACAGTGACTCCCATCTGTTCTCGGGCCTTGAGCTTCTTGATGTGGCAGGAAATAAATCCTGACACCATGTCGACATTTTTTGACTCGGCCGCTTGAGATCCGTGATCCCTGAAGAGGGGCCTCTCTTCTCTCAAACTGTTTATCGCCACGCGACTTATAACTCAACACAACAACCAACTCCACTCCCCTCCTCTCCTCTCGCTCCAATCAGCCCAGCCTCGAGAGCCGGCTCCCCCGTGTGACAAAGCCAGAGAAATTACACGTCCGCTGGCCGTACCGTGCCTGCCTGCCTGCCTGCCTGCCACCCTGCTCTCCCCCTTCTCCCCTCTCTCTTTCCCTCTCCCAGCTGGATAAGGTTGACATGACATTATCTTCTTAATGACTCCAAACAGGGCTGTTTTTTCTTTTTTTGGTTGTTGGCCTCCACCCACGCCGCCCAGAAATAGCCCTGGGTACGAGTACCTGACTACCCATGCAGGCTACTGATCCATCAGTGCTAACCGCTACCGCCAGGCGCTAGCCAGCCCACAGGGAGGACACTTGTGTCTGGGCCTGTAGCCTTCCTCGAAGAACATGGAGGGATTTGAATGCGAAGCATCTCTCTCTCTCTCTGTCTCTCTCTCTCTCTCTCTCTGTCTCTCTCTCTCTCTCTCTCTCTCCCTCTCTCTCTCTCTCTCTGTCTCTCTCTCTCTCTCCCCCTCTCTCTCTCTCTCTCTCTCTCTCTCTCTCTCTCTCTCTCTCTCTCTCTGGGAATGACTAATGCAGGCCTTGCTTCCACTGTGGCTCATAAAACTTGCCCTAATCGCCCAGGACCTCGTGTGCCTGAATAAGACATCCCTCCAAACAAGGAGGGGAGGATGAGACCTTGGATGGCTGTCTCTGCAGGCGGAGGTAGAGAAAGGTCTGTCTCTGTCTCTCTCTCTCTCCCTCTCTCTCCCTCTCTCTCTCCCTCCCTCTCTCTCTCTCTCTCTCTCTCTCTCAACTTGTTGTAAATGCTGTTCTTGGCCAGGCAAAGATGGCATCTTTTTGTAAAGTAGGAATTGCAATATGGAAGAGAGGGTCTGGGGGGTCCACCAGCCTCCCCTGTCCCACTTGCTATTCAGTGACAAGTAAGACAATACATGCCATTTAGTTGACGCTTTTATCCAAAGCGACTTACACTGCAGTGAGTGCACACATTTCAGTATATATGGTCCCAGCGGGAATCAAACCCACAACCTAAGTGTTGTTAGCGCCATGCTCTACCAACAGAGCCACAGAGGACCACCAAGCCAAGAGGAGCTAGGAGCGAAATGACATTTCTCAGCGTTTATGGTAACAAGAGGTAAAAACACCTGCGAGCAGTTTGTTCTCTCAAATCTTAGCACTTGTTTTCCTCACCACAAGGCTGCCAAGCTACTTAACAATGAAGCTTAAAGCAACGGGGTTTAAAAGCGCGGTGTAATTGGTGTACTGCCTCATTATGCTGGGACACTTTTGTGTGACCGGTTTACTTGACTTAAATCCCTTCACTGGACGCACTGCACCATTATCTGAAAACAGATGCAGCCAAAATAGACACCCATAATTCATGAAGACAAAACCTCACACACACACGCACGCACGCACACACACACACACACACACACACACACACACACACACACACACACACACACACACACACACACACACACACACACACACACACACACACAGACACACACACTTTATTCTGCCCTTTCAAAGCAGGGAGTGCCTCTATGCTGATATGACTCCCAGGAGATCTCCCAGAGACAACAAATGATCCTGACGTGTTGCAGCACAGTCGACCCGGGGCTGGGCAGTCAGGGTGGTCGACCCGGGGCTGGGCAGTCAGGGGGTTTACCTCTGCACCGTACAGACACACAGGGTGGTCGACCCGGGGCTGGGCAGTCAGGGGGTTTACCTCTGCACCGTACAGACACACAGGGTGGTCGACCTGGGGCTGGGCAGTCAGGGGGTTTACCTCTGCACCGTACAGACACACAGGGTGGTCAGTCAGGGGGTTTACCTCTGCACCGTACAGTCACACAGGGTGGTCGACCCGGGGCTGGGCAGTCAGGGGGTTTACCTCTGCACCGTACAGACACACAGGGTGGTCAGTCAGGGGGTTTACCTCTGCACCGTACAGTCACACAGGGTGGTCGACCCGGGGCTGGGCAGTCAGGGGGTTTACCTCTGCACCGTACAGACACACAGGGTGGTCAGTCAGGGGGTTTACCTCTGCACCGTACAGACACACAGGGTGGTCAGTCAGGGGGTTTACCTCTGCACCGTACAGTCACACAGGGTGGTCGACCCGGGGCTGGGCAGTCAGGATGTTTACCTCTGCACCGTACAGACACACAGGGTGGTCAGTCAGGGTGGTCGACCCGGGGCTGGGCAGTCAGGGTGTTTACCTCTGCACCGTACAGACACACAGGGTGGTCGACCCGGGGCTGGGCAGTCAGGGGGTTTACCTCTGCACCATACAGACACACAGGGTGGTCGACCCGGGGCTGGGCAGTCAGGGGGTTTACCTCTGCACTGTGCAGACACACAGGGTGGTCGACCCGGGGCTGGGCAGTCAGGATGTTTACCTCTGCACCGTACAGACACACAGGGTGGTCAGTCAGGGTGGTCGACCCGGGGCTGGGCAGTCAGGGGGTTTACCTCTGCACTGTGCAGACATACAGGGTGGTCGACCCGGGGCTGGGCAGTCAGGGTGTTTACCTCTACCAGTCAAAAGTTTGGACACACCTTCTCATTCAATGGTTTTTCTTTATTTTTTTAAATTATTTTCTACATTGTAGATTAATATTGAAGACATCAAAACTATGAAGGAACACATATGGAATTATGTAGTAAACAAAAAAGTGTTAAACAAAAATATATGTTTATATTTTAATAAAATATGTTTTATATTTTAGATTCTTCAAAGTAGCCACCTTTTGCTTTGATGACAGCTTTGCACACTCTTGGCAAGGTGTGTCCAAACCTTTGACTGGTACTGTGCATTTACAGCATTTTGCAGACGCCTTTATCCAAAGCGACTTACAACAAATACATTTGTTTAAGTAAGTGAATCATCTATCCATCAGTCATCAGTCTGTCTGTCTGTCTGTCTGTCTGTCTGTCTGTCTGTCTGTCTCTCTCTCTCTCTCTCTCCCCCTCCCTTCTCCTCCCTCTATCCCTCTGTTCATTCTGAAGGATCTGCATATGTCAGGTGGGTGAGTGTGGAGGTAATTTATGGTTGCAGAGTGAAGATGAGCAATCAGCAGACCACTCATTAATCACACAGGATTCAGCCCCTTCATCTCCTCCACAGGTATCTCCACCAATCCTTCTCTCACTCTATCGCTCTCTCCCTCTCTTTCTCTCTCTCTCTCTCCATCTCTCCATCTCTCTCTCCTTTCCTTTCCCCCCATCTCTCCCTTTCTCTCTCAATCACTCCATCTGTCTATATTTCTCTCTCTATCTTTCTCTCTCTATCCACCTTTCTTTTCACATGTATTCCTCTCTGCCTCTGTCCCTCTCTCTTTAAATGTGCCCCAGTGGCATTCTCTCTAACAAAGCAGTGGTGAAAGTCCTCTACTTCCCTGGGAACCATTTAATTAGACCAGGGGAGGCTGGTAGAGGCAGAAATGCAGGGGCCGGTGGAGGCAGAAATTGGAGGACGAGCTCACTGTCATGCATGGAACGGAATGAGGAATGAGGAACATGTGTGTTTCGATACCATTTCTCATGTTTGATACCATTCCTCATTCCATTCCATGCATTACAATGAGCCCGTCCTCCGATTTCTACCTCCACCAGCCTCCTCTGAACTAGACAAAGAATGAACCCTGATAGAAACTGAGAGAGGAGGAAGAAACGTGAGGTAGGGCGAGAGGATGGAGAGAAATAGAGGGTTTTTTAACGAATCTGTTTCAAGGTACAGTATATAACTAAGACTCTGGAGACCCTTCTGGAAGCAGTCCCAGGAGAATTCACAATGCAAGGTCAATGACCACCACACGCCACTTCTAGTCTGGCTGTACTGTAGTAGGAGTAGTTAGAAGCTATTTTGAAAAATAGTCTGCTTTCACTGTATCATCCTGGTAAATCTGTAGCTAAATTAAAACCGCCACAGTGTTTTCAGAAAAAAGGTAAGGTACAGATTTCCACTCTGCTTCAAATTTAATCAAACATTATTGTACGCTGTAGTTGGGTAAGTGTTTTGTTTTTACAATTGCTCATAGGATACAGGATGTTCAGACAGAAATGCAATTTGATGTTTATTTCAGTCATGTTTTTGGGACACACTATTCTAATGTACGCACACTCTGTGAAACACACAAACACACTATGGATTGTTGATGGAAACCTAAAAGGTTCAGGAGACAGAGAAAGAGAGACAGTTCCATCAAACACAATGTCACTGTCATTGTCAAGTATAATCAGTGGAGACTGGTGGAGGTAGAAATTGTGTTTGATACCATTCCTCATTCTGTTCCATGCACAATGAGCCCGTCCTCCCATGTCTACCTCCACCAGCCTCCCCTGGGTAATACACCCCTAATAACCATGCCACAGCTGAAGACCACGCTGCTCCACATATCCTACAGTCCTTATGGAACTCTCTCTCTCTCTCTCTCTCTCTCTCTCTCTCTCTCTCTCTCTCTCTCTCTCTCTCTCTCTCTCTCTCTCTCTCTCTCTGTCTCTCTCTCTCTCTCTCTCTCTCTCTCTCCCTCTCTGTCCCTGTCTCTCTCTCTCTCTCTCTCTCTCTCTCTCTCTCTCTCTCTCTGTCTCCTGAACCATTTCCATTTCCAACAAGTACATGGTGTCTCCAGCCATTGTTTAATAGCCAATTTGGTGGAGACATACTGCCACAGTAACTGCAGAAGTGTTGTGATGCGGTGTGTGTGTGTGTGTGTGTGTGTGTGAGGCGGTGTGTGTGTGTGTGTGTGAGGCGGTGTGTGTGTGTGAGGCGGTGTGTGTGTGTGTGTGTGTGTGTGAGGCGGTGTGTGTGTGTGTGTGAGGCGGTGTGTGTATGTGAGGCGGTGTGTGTGTGTGAGGCAGTGTGTGTGTGTGTGTGTGTGTGAGGCGGTGTGTGTGTGTGTGTGTGTGTGTGTGTGTGTGTGTGTGTGTGTGTGTGTGTGTGTGAGGCGGTGTGTGTGTGTGTGTGTGTGTGAGGCGGTGTGTGTGTGTGTGTGTGTGTGTGTGTGTGTGTGTGTGTGTGTGTGAGGCGGTGTGTGTGTGTGAGGCGGTGTGTGTGAGGCGGTGTGTGTGTGTGAGGCGGTGTGTGTGTGTGTGTGTGTGTGAGGCGGTGTGTGTGAGGCGGTGTGTGTGTGTGAGACGGTGTGTGTGTGTGTGTGTGTGTGTGTGTGTGTGTGTGAGACGGTGTGTGTGTGTGTGTGTGTGTGTGTGTGTGAGCCTTGTCGTGTGGATTTATTGCAGATGAGCCCAGTAATGTTCTGCATGGCGTCAGTCTGAACACTGTTAAAAGGGAATGTTTGTGATATGCAGCTAAGCTGCCATTGGTTTAAGCCGTGCTGCTAAACAGTTGAAAAGGTGATTTTACATCTATGACTGGTTTTGGTTGATTAATTTGATTGATTTTTAAATATTCTATGACACTAATATTAAAATAAACTTTATCTAATATAAATAATAAAGAATGTATCAAGCAAAACAAAAACAAAGACAGAAAAAAACAACTACAGCTGAATTTAATACACTATTTTCAATACATAACTACATCACGTGTGTGTGTGTGTGTGTGTGTGTGTGTGTTTGTGAGTGTGTGTGCATGTGTGTGTGTGCGTGTGTGCACATGTGTGTGTGTGCATGTGTACGTGTGCGTGTGTGTGGCTACTCAGTTTTGTTTAGATGTTTAAAATGATGCTCTTGCTCTCAATGTGAAAATGTGCATGTCTTGTCCTGTACCCTCTGGTGTGTTCTAGCTCTGGCATCATGTCCTGTACACAGGGGGGCATCCGCCTCATTTTGTTGAAGCACTTCAACATCATTCAAAACTCTCCACCCTTTTCAAGTCATTTATCTCCCAACTCCATCCCTCTGTTCTTAAAATGGAATGGGATATTTCCTACTGTGCCTTTGTTTGGCCTTCTGGCCATTTTAAGCTCGGTGGAGATTTGCTTCAGTTGAAGCCAATATTCCTCTATATCGTCCACTCAACACTGCCCTTGAAGGCTTGAGTAAGGAGCAGACACACACCAGGACTAATCTCAGGCTTAATGTAGCCAGATCAGGCCTGATTCATTAGTGGCTGCCACAGACATAGATCTGATAGCATGCAAGGATTTGACAATCTGCATAATCTTTAAGTCTGGTCGGGGGAAAAAAAAAAAAAAAAAGTGAAAAGAATATTTAGCGAGCGGCACTTTCTTATTAGAAGCCACAGAAGCCTTTGACAAGGTTAAACGCCCTTTCTTTCTCCTCCCTTTAAAGCCCTTTCTTTCTCCTCCCCTTTAAAGCCCTTAGTATCTTAGAGAAGGAGGTTAAGAGGGAGTAATCGCTTGCAGCACAAATCTCCTCTATGTGTGTCGTGTTACTCTCTGCCCTGACCTGCAGTGGCTTGTTGAGGAAAGGATGCCTACAGAACCAGCAACCAACCACAGTGTCTCGCCTTGATGACTCGACAGGGTCTGATCAATTACTGTCATACTGTCACTGTACAACCAGAGCAGCCCAGAACAACCAGCCCAGCCCAGAACAACCAGACCAGCCCAGAACAACCAGCCCGGCCCAGAACAACCAGCCCAGCCCAGAACAACCAGAGCAGCCCAGAACAACCAGCCCAGCCCAGAACAACCAGCCCAGCCCAGAACAACCAGCCCAGCCCAGAACAACCAGACCAGCCCAGAACAACCAGCCCGGCCCAGAACAACCAGCCTGGCCCAGAACAACCAGCCCAGCCCAGAACAACCAGCCCGGCCCAGAACAACCCGGCTCAGCTCAGTTCGGCCCTGTGGTGTGAACGGGGACCCGTACACCTCCACGTGAAGCGATGCTGCTGAGGTGAATGTCCTGTATGACGCTCCGCGGCTTGGCGCATTCAACAGAGCTCACCAGGAGGACGAGAGAGCCTTTAATTTGGGTCACCTAAGTACTGGCTGGCAGAACGTTCTACTGGGTTCCCCTGAGCACGTCTTGTAAAGCACAGATGTCAATTGGAGGCATCCAGAGAGCGACGCCAGGGGGGACGGTGACAAAGCACACGCACAGCGCGAGCTTCACCACGTCAAAATACGAGGATACTAGTCCCGCTGTTTCAGACCCACCTCTGACAGGAACAAAGACGGAAAATAACCCCCCACACAAAAAAATAAAGGAAGGAAACTTTATCTTGAAACAAGCCATTAAAGAAAGTGCTCGCTATATAACTGCTCACAATGGAGTTGTATGGCAGGGTAATAAATGCTCTGCCGGGCCGACCCATAGATCTGTACATAGATAAAATACTATTATTGTATGGGGCTTAATGAATGCAGGTTCACACTGTGACAAAGTGTGGCCACTTATCGAGCATTAGGCTTTCCTGCTCAACGCTGCCGTCGCCTGAAACACACCAAGGCACTCAGCGGTATTCACTCCTGGCACACAAAGACACAAATAAGTGGAATGTCACGTACTGTACTGTTCATGACAGCAACGAAAAAACTTGGAAGTCTTGGAATGTTTCGTGTCGACGCGTAGAGTCGCCAGGCGTGACGGCGCCAGGCGTGGTGGCGGTGTTTGAGAGCATGTCGCTGCTAATGTAGCAGGCGCTAGCCCCGGCAGGCCGCCGGTGTAAGTCAGTAACCCACACAGATATCAGGCTGTCAGGGTCCTCGCTTTCCTGTCACCAAACTACGTGTCACCTCGCTGGAGAGTCTGGGAGAGAGGGGCCACAGTCACATGTCAATGGCCTGGGGGGGGGCGGCAGGGGGGGGGGGGGTTGGGTGTCAGCTTGACGGGGACACGGCAACGCGTATCACAGATGGCAGGGCAGGGGGGCAGAGGGAGGGGGGGTGCTCGGGGGAGAGGGTGACGGTAAGCAGAAAACACACACTCACACTCGAGGACTGAAGGGAGGGGATAAACAAATGGGGGCTGACAGCACATTGACAGGCTGCCCTACTCCAGGAGGGTCTCCTCCTCGGTGGACATCACCTGCTGCCACGGCACGCCGTAGAGTCAAACCGCCCCTGGGCGCTGATCTAGGATCAGCTTAGCATCACACCCCTAACATTAACTATACGAGGGGAAAACATATCACTGACCCGAGATCATGTCCAATCTGTCCATGGGGTGTGTGACAAGCTGACATTTATGCGGCACAGAGCAAGATGGAGCTGATTGGGGGACAGATTGGGAGAAGGAGAAAAGTGCGATCCTTCAACACTCCTTTTCTTTCTTTTTTCTTCCTCTCGGGAAATAATAAAGAACAACCTGACCTCATCTGAGGAGAGGGATATGTCCTTCATACAGGACAATATTCTGTCCAACGAAAGGCCTTTAATATGATCTCGCGTCCTCCCCTCAGTGTGAATGACAAGGTTAATGAGACTGTAACACAGCAAATTGCTCTTTTCATTGAGTATGACTAAAAAAGACACAGCCCTAATTCCTGAGGACACAGGCCGTCCCTCCGTTCAGATCTGGCCTTCTCCTTTCATTAGGCCCTGCTTGGCATTTTGGGGGTTGGTTAAAGTGAAGTTTTCACGTTGAAAAATCCATTATGATAAAACTCAAACAGAGCAGGCTGTACAAAGCAGTTGCGACGCGCTCATTGTAATGCATGGAACGGAATCAGGAACGGTATCAAACACGTGAGGAACGGTATCAAACGCGTGATACCATTCCTCATTCAGTTCATTACAATGACCCCGTCCTCCGATTTCTACCTCCACCAGCCTCCCCTGATGAATAGTATTCCTGGACATATGTCATCAATATTGTATAATGCATCCTATGTGCAACAGTCTTGAACACATTTTTCCCTTTTCATGTCGACAGTCCCCAACACAGACGAAGACAATTCAGCCTGACAGTTGTTCTTTCAAACATCTCTTTTTAATCTCTCTCTAAAAGTTCTCTCCATCCTCTCGAACTGAACACTAAAAGCCCACAATTAGCACTACAGGCAGATATAGATATTTAACGGCTGCCAGTCGAGAACGGTAAGATGTTAGTTTCAACATTTCAACATCTCTCTCGCCTCGACA
>NW_028152794.1:145000-148582 GCF_951799395.1 Argentina silus | reverse complement strand
TTTCTCCTTCTCTTTCTCTTTCTCCTTCTCCTTCTCCTTCCCTTTCTCCTTCTCTTTCTCTTTCTCCTTCTCCTTCTCTTTCTCTTTCTCCTTCTCCTTCTCTTTCCCTTTCTCCTTCTCCTTCTCCTTCTCCTTCTCCTTCTCTTTCTCTTTCTCTTTCTCTTTCTCCTTCTCTTTCTCTTTCTCCTTCTCCTTCTCCTTCTCTTTCCCTTTCTCCTTCTCCTTCCCTTTCTCCTTCTCCTTCTCTTTCTCCTTCTCTTTCTCCTTCTCCTTCTCCTTCTCCTTCCCTTTCTCCTTCTCCTTCTCCTTCTCTTTCTCTTTCTCTTTCTCTTCTCCTTCTCCTTCTCTTTCTCTTTCTCTTCTCCTTCTCCTTCTCCTTCTCTTTCTCCTTCTCCTTCTCCTTCTCCTTCTCCTTCTCTTTCTCCTTCTCCTTCTCCTTCTCCTTCTCTTTCCCTTTCTCCTTCTCCTTCCCTTTCTCCTTCTCTTTCTCTTTCTCCTTCTCCTTCTCCTTCCCTTTCTCCTTCTCTTTCTCCTTCTCCTTCCCTTTCTCCTTCTCTTTCTCCTTCTCTTTCTCCTTCTCTTTCTCCTTCTCCTTCTCTTTCTCCTTCTCCTTCTCCTTCTCCTTCCCTTTCTCCTTCTCTTTCTCTTTCTCTTTCTCCTTCTCCTTCTCCTTCCCTTTCTCCTTCTCCTTCTCTTTCTCCTTCTCCTTCTCTTTCTCCTTCTCTTTCTCCTTCTCCTTCTCCTTCTCCTTCCCTTTCTCCTTCTCTTTCTCCTTCTCCTTCTCCTTCTCCTTCCCTTTCTCCTTCTCTTTCTCCTTCTCTTTCTCCTTCTCTTTCTCCTTCTCCTTCTCTTTCTCCTTCTCCTTCTCCTTCTCCTTCTCCTTCTCTTTCTCCTTCTCCTTCTCCTTCTCCTTCTCTTTCCCTTTCTCCTTCTCCTTCCCTTTCTCCTTCTCTTTCTCTTTCTCCTTCTCCTTCTCCTTCCCTTTCTCCTTCTCTTTCTCTTTCTCCTTCTCCTTCTCTTTCTCCTTCTCCTTCTCCTTCTCCTTCTCTTTCTCTTTCTCTTCTCCTTCTCCTTCTCTTTCTCTTTCTCTTTCTCTTTCTCTTCTCCTTCTCCTTCTCCTTCTCTTTCTCCTTCTCCTTCTCCTTCTCTTTCTCCTTCTCTTTCTCCTTCTCTTTCTCCTTCTCCTTCCCTTTCTCCTTCTCTTTCTCCTTCTCTTTCTCCTTCTCTTTCTCCTTCTCCTTCTCTTTCTCCTTCTCCTTCTCCTTCTCCTTCCCTTTCTCCTTCTCTTTCTCTTTCTCTTTCTCCTTCTCCTTCTCCTTCTCTTTCTCCTTCTCCTTCTCTTTCTCCTTCTCCTTCTCTTTCTCCTTCTCCTTCTCTTTCTCCTTCTCTCTTTCAAGCCAATTACACTTGTCTGCTCCTCTTCCCCCTCTCTCTTTCTTTCTCTCCTTTTTCCACCCTGACCCCCCACCCCGACCCCCCTCCGCCACCACTCTGTTTCAGTCACTTCATTAATTAAGCAGATCTGCTGACTCTACCCCCCCCCCCCCCCCAACACACACACACACACACACACACACACACACACACACACATTTCTCTCTCTCTCTCTCTCTCTCTCTCTCTCTCTCTCTCTCTCTCTCTCTCTCTCTCTCTCTCTCTCTCTCTAACCCTGCCATATCTATCTGTGTGTATTGTCAGCTTGGCAGCTAAGCCCTCTTTTTAATATAGCTGTTCTGTATGTACTTTCACTTCTGAGGGCTTATCTTCCCAGAGCAGACATGAAGCTGCTTCACGGCTGACACGCATGTAGTCTGTAGTCTACGACACGTTAATGCATCCGTGCTCTTAGTGTGCTGTATCTGTGACACCCGCATACATGTAAAAGACCGTGACCTCGCCGTGTATCAGGGGAGGCTGGTGGAGGTAGAAATCGGAGGACGGGGCTCCTTGTAATGCATGGAATTTGATACGTGTGTTTGATAACATTCCTCATTCTGTTCCATGCATCACAATGAGCCCCGTCCTCCTATTTCTACCTCCACCAGCCTCCCCTGCTAACCCCTGCGCTGTGTATGGTTCAGTCAGGACACTGAAGTCGTTGATGTGAATGTGTAGTTTAATGAATGTACAATGGATGGTTCCACTCTGGCATGGCTCCCCGCTGAACGAAACAACATTGTAATACAATATAATATACATAGCAGGGAGACTGTAAATGTCTTACCCCCCGCTTGAATAAACAATAATAAAATGAATAAATAAAAGCAGGGAGAACCGTGAAATTCAACCCCCCCCGAGGATGGGTAACAACAGCTACCCTGCAGGTGGGAGCTGGGGTGGAGGGTGGGTAACAACAGCTACCCTGCAGGTGGGAGCTGGGGTGGAGGGTGGGTAACAACAGCTACCCTGCAGGTGGGAGCTGGGGTGGAGGGTGGGTAACAACAGCTACCCTGCAGGTGGGAGCTGGGGTGGAGGGTGGGTAACAACAGCTACCCTGCAGGTGGGAGCTGGGGTGGAGGGTGGGTAACAACAGCTACCCTGCAGGTGGGAGCTGGGGTGGAGGGTGGGTAACAACAGCTACCCTGCAGGTGGGAGCTGGGGTGGAGGGTGGGTAACAACAGCTACCCTGCAGGTGGGAGCTGGGGTGGAGGGTGGGTAACAACAGCTACCCTGCAGGTGGGAGCTGGGGTGGAGGGTGGGTAACAACAGCTACCCTGCAGGTGGGAGCTGGGGTGGAGGGTGGGTAACAACAGCTACCCTGCAGGTGGGAGCTGGGGTGGAGGGTGGGTAACAACAGTTACCCTGCAGGTGGGAGCTGGGGTGGAGGGTGGGTAACAACAGCTACCCTGCAGGTGGGAGCTGGGGTGGAGGGTGGGTAACAACAGCTACCCTGCAGGTGGGAGCTGGGGTGGAGGGTGGGTAACAACAGCTACCCTGCAGGTGGGAGCTGGGGTGGAGGGTGGGTAACAACAGCTACCCTGCAGGTGGGAGCTGGGGTGGAGGCAGGAAACTCAAACCAACGGGCAGCTGGCTCTTATAGCCTGTCCTCTGTGGCTCAGCTGGTAGAGCATGGCGCTAACAACGCTAAGGTTGTGGGTTTGATTCCCGCTGGGACCATATATACTGACACGTATGCACTCACTGCAATGTAAGTCGCTTTGGATAAAAGCGTCAGCTAAATGGCAGATATTATTATATATATCCCAAGAACATCAGCAGGTGAGAACTCCTTGCTGTGCCTGACTGAACCTGCGTGATACGTCAATATCATATTGGCAGGAGGAAGATAAGCTTCACGGCAAACATGCACGCCTGTACGGTGTATCTGTGCACTTTGATAACGTTCATGCATACATGTACATTCATGTAAAAAGCCTTTCTCTACCCTAACCCTGACCAACAGAGTGGTCATATGAGTGGAGGCTGGTGGAGGTAGAAATCGGAGGACGGGGCTCATTGTAATGCATGGAATGGAATAAGGAAGGGTATCAAACACACGTGCCGATACGTGTGTTTGATACCATTCTGCATTCTGTCCCATTCATTACAATGAGCCCCGTCCTCCGATTTCGACCTCCACCA
>NW_028152794.1:130000-137500 GCF_951799395.1 Argentina silus | reverse complement strand
GCGGATCAGACATGACCGATCATCCCATTACAGTGATCTTCATCATCATCATCATCATCATCATCCTCATCATCCTCGCTGTCGTCTTTAAAGGACATGAAAATTAAAGACTTTGGATTTTGATATACATCTTTTCATCCACTTGTGGAGCGAAATGTCCTTATTTCTGCTGAGTACTGATACTCCGTCCCCTGTTTGTCCTCACCTCCGCGTCCGGGTTTCTCATCCTGCTGATGGCAGCAGAGAGAGCCTCCATCCATCTTACAGTACAGGACAGGACAGTACAGGACAGGACAGGACAGGACAGGACAGGACAGGACAGGACAGGACAGTACACAGCCCTCCCTCAGTCTTACAGAACAGGACAGGACACAGCCCTCCCTCAGTCTAACAGGACAGGACAGGACAGGACAGGACAGGACAGGACAGGACAGGACAGGACAGGACAGGACAGGACAGTACACAGCCCTCCCTCAGTCTTACAGGACAGTACAGGACAGGACAGGACAGGACAGGACAGGACAGGACAGGACAGGACAGTACAGGACAGGACAGTACACAGCCCTCCGTTGCTGTACTTGGAGGGTATGTTTCACTTCATCGCCAATTTTGAAATGTTACTAACTGCTCTCAGCGAGAGGTCCAACCCTCAGGCCTGCGTCTGTGGGACCACTCACCAAGAGGAAAAACAGCCCTTCAAAGTTCACTACTTCCAAATGTCAGGAGGAGAAACAAACAAACAAGCATTCCCTCCGTGCGGCTGGAGGGACTGTACTGTACGTGAACCCCGTCTTCCGATGTCTACCTCCACCAGCCTCCCCTGATGTGGACGTACATGAACCGGAACTCCGAGACATTTACAAGGATGTATAGCCTAAGTGACATTATCGTACGGCTCCTACTTCGTACTCGCTGGGACATAAGGTCACAAAGTGCTCTCCCTCCACCTCTCCCTGTCCTTATGAAACCCAAATAAGTTGAATTAAAGAAGAAAACCTCTAGCAACCTACAAAAAAGGTCAGAATGTTTTATTTGTATTCTTTCGAAAGTTCGGGTGTCTTAAGACAATGTATTAGGCTTAGCCAATACCCAATGCACTTCTGGGTTTGCCAAGTAAAGCTGGTTGCGCAACTGCAAGCAAGCACCAGAATGCCTTCCATGTAGAACTCTTACAAACCATCCAAACTTGACTTGGCAAGTTTGCTGCTGCTTTTCCTCAGCCTCTCTCACCCTCTCCTTTCCAGGGCTTCTTCTCCCTGAGTGACAGTTCCGAGCCGACGAGGCCAGGTATGAAAGGGAGGCGTTCTCACTCACAGCAGCTCCGCTGCTGATGAAACCTTCCCACAATGCCTCAAGGACGTGAGCAGCGAGCAGCGAGCAGCGAGCGCCGCTCCTGTCAGATTTATGACGCCATGACCTCCATGGAGCCGAGATGATTGGATTATTTATGGCCGTGCTGTCTGTGTCCTGTTTATGTGGAGAGACTGACTTCCTTCTCTGGTAATTAGGGACATGACTGACTCTGTCGCCCACCCCCCCCCCCCCCGCCACCTCCCCTCCCTACCCCCTCCACCTCACCCCTCACCCCCCCTCAATCCCAACCCCCCCCCCCCCCCCGATCACCAGAGGGCAGGCAGGTCTGTCGTCACCGTGGGCCAGGGCTCCTTTGAGGGTTCCATGTTTGGTACCTTACATTAATTGGCCTTTAAATCTACAGTATGTTGTCACACTGTAATGACTGTAGTAACAAGATTGGTACATAGTCAATTGGTAATTCCATGGAGCATGGAGTTGAGTGGTTTGTATTACTGCACACACACACACACACACGCACGCACACACACACACACACACACACACACACACACACACACAGACACAGACACACACCTTAAATGGTCTGCTATAGGTAAAGGCTACAGCAGCATCTAGGTGGAGAGGCAGAGGAGAGGAGAGTGTTTGTGCCTGCCTACGCGTGTCATAATCATAATAAAATCAATAAATAGTGGTTACGTTGAAAATAAATCCTCATTGTTTGTCTGTAGTTTTTAGTCTGCTACTGGGCTTTGCTCTGTTTGAGTGTATCAGGGGAGGCCGGTGGAGGTAGAAGTCAGAGGAAAGGCTCATTGTAAAGCATGGAATGGCCTGAGGGACGGTATCAAACACCCGTGAGCTATATATATATATATATAATTATATTATTATATTTTATTATATATATTTGACACCATGTGACCACACAGTTAAACCTCTATGATCTAAATGGGGCTTTGATGTACAAAAATATGAGCAATGACTTAATTTCCAAATACTGTAACTGCACAGCAGTAGTTTGTAATCCAGAGTTGGGGTAATCCAAAATTAATGTTTAAAAAAACCCAGTTTAGAGGTATATTAGTTAAGAGCATTACTTCTAATATGTAATCAAAACATGTGTGTGTGTGTGTGCGTGCGTCTTCGTGCGTGCGTGTATGTGTGTGTGTGTGTGTGTGTGTGTGTAATCACAATTCATATTTCATATCAAATGTTACTTTGCAATCATGTTCAATGATGGTCCATCACACCCCACCCGTGGTCAGCAGTCCTGACGTACTGCAGCGTTTGCTGATGACTTACTACCCCTGCTACGTCACCTTTTAACTTACTACCCCTGCTACGTCACCTTTTAACTTACTACCCCTGCTACGTCACCTTTTAACTTACTACCCCTGCTACGTCACCTTTTAACTTCTACAAATGGGTTTTTTCTCAACCACAGAGTCAAATCAGCACCGTAATCACGGGCACACTGAAGCCCCCACCAGACAGGCCTGAGTACATGTAAATATAGATGTACTCTCGCCTGCACACCTGCCATCTCAAAAGAAAAGGATTGGAAAAGAGAAAAGAAAAAATAAAGTAATTTGGCGCCAGCCACAGCGAGCTTGGCTAATAGTTTGGGTGTACAAGTGGTAGCGTTGATTACATTTTTAGCATTCCTTCCTCCCGCACCTGCAGCGTAAGCCTAAGCTATAGTAATCCCCAGGCTAGAGCCTGTTCCCTGAGCTAAGGCCGATGGGGAGGCTACTCTCCCAGGGGGACAGAGGCTTTACCTTGCTTAGCCGGGGAGCGAGCCTTGCTAGGCTGAAGCCTTAGCGACCCATTAGCCCGCTATGCTACGCCAGCGACCTTGCAGGTGCGTTTCACAGGCATTAGAGGAGGACAGCTGAATGACTAAGGGGAAAGGTACTGTAAGGACTGAAATCATGTAGTTTGATGCACTGTATGTGACATCCATAAATACATATAATTCATATACATAATAATAATATATATCATTTAGCTGCTGCTTTTTTCCAGAGCGACTTATATTGCAGTGAGTGCATACATTTGAGTATATACGGTCCCAGCGGGAATCAACGACCTCAGCGTTGTTAGCGCCGTGCTCTACCAACTGAGGCACGGAGGACCACATACAGTAACATACATACAGTATGAAATAACAAAGACAGTACAGAGAACGTTCTGGTTTTAACTAGCAGCCTAGCGACAAGATGAAAGACAGCCACGTCTGTCTGTCTCTCATCAGCCTGTGTCTGGCTGCTGCCATGATCAGAGGTAGCAGGGATGAATTATAGAAGTCAAAATTGGAGGGGATAGTTAAAAACCAATACTATGACGGGGATGTTCAAGGAAATGTGTGTGTAGGAACCTCTACCAAGAGAACATCTTCTCTGCGTGATGAGGGGAGGTTAGAATAATAGAGACAATGGCTCCTGGTCCCTCGCCCCACTCTCTCTTTGTCTTTGATGGAACATGCGCAGGTACCTGGCTGGGGAGATCATTACGCTCATTTACGACGCAGTCGGATACCGAGGTAACAAAAACCCAGAAAAAGCACCGAAAGGAGGGACGAGAGAGAGCGGGAGAGAAAAGAGAAAGGGACCCTTTCATTCTCCCAAGGCTTCTCCCGTCAGGAACGAGAAGGGGAGACGCAATTTCTCCCCTTTCATCTCACAGTTTTGTCTTTCATCTGAATTTCACCTTTGAATGTTTGCTGCAACGTGTGAGTCTTCATCTCCTTTTCAGGTGTTTTGTGTTTTGTGCTCCACAGTCAGACAGAGAGGACATTCCTCTTACGTTAATGTGGCAGCATCAACAGCTACGTTGCCACCCTCATGCATACCCACCTGCGCTATGATGACACTGGAGCGCAATGTCATTAATACACTTCGCTTGGCGTGACTTTGATTTTTGACAGCGTTCTTCTTTTAAAGTCTGAAGTAGAAAAAAAAACTTTGTGTGAAACTTTTACAAAGGGGTTTATACAAAGGGGTTGCGTGAAACAACCGGTTTTTACACATGAAAAGAGAGGAATCTCACGTCCGTAAATTGTAGGTGAGGATTATAAGTGTTGTGTCATATCCTTCATCCCCTGGCTTTTGTGAATAAATATAAAATAAATACAAACTTGCTCAAATGTTGAAGTTTGCTCTTGACTTTCTCAGATGACCATGCTGCCAGATCCTCACACAAGGCCTGTAGCTACATATGTGTTTTCAGAGACCACTTGAACTGCTATTATATATTACATGTATTTTTTTTGCATTGCATTGATCTAATTAAATGATTACACTGTGACACTAATGTCAACAAACGGACGTCTCTGGACCTCGCTCTGGGGACTCTGGTTCGTAATGAGGGCCCGGGGCTTCAGCCAAGGAGAACCTGACTCCACATGGTGCTGTGGACTCCAGCACTGACCCATGAAACCATTCTCCTCTGGTTCAACCTTCAAGGGTAGATTCTAATTCTAGAACACACTTCCATTATGACAAGTGACACAGGTAGACTGGTCCAACCCTTCTGGCAGGATCTGCAATCGCTCTCCCATCACACGCACAAACCCCACGCGGCCGGGAGCACCGCGCTGCGCTCTCTGCCAGGGCCCTCGCAGCAACACATCTGACTTTTAATTGGTAGAGAAATGCGTTTTTGCACTCGCATCACTTCTGGCAGGCCGGGCGCTAACGAGCAATAATGTCCTCGTCATAGTTTATGTCTCCATCTATTTGATGAGGGAGAAATGACATGTGAAAAAACAAATGATGTGAATGCACAGTGGAGTCAGCGCCCGGAGGTGCTACCGTGGTAACTGAGGATTGATGTGGAGTCATTAGTGATTTACAATTGGAGCTCACCCCCCCCCCCCCCCCCCCTCTCTCTCTCTCTCTCTCTCTCCCGTTCTCCCTCCCTCTCTCTCTCTTCCCTCACCCCTCTCTCTCTCTCTCTCTCTCCCGTTCTCCCTCCCTCTCTCTCTCTTCCCTCTTCCCCCACCCCTCTCTCTCTCTCTCTCTCTCTGTCTCTCTCTCCTCCCTCTTTTCTCCCCCCCTCTATTCTCTGTCTCTCTCTCTCTCCTCCTCCTCCTCTCACTCTCCCTCTCTTCTCCCTCACTCTTCACTTCCTGTTTCTCTCTCTCTTACCTCCCCGCTCCCCTCCCCCGTCCCCCCCCCTCTCTCTCTCTCTGTCTCTCTGTCTCTCTCTGCCAGCAGGTACAAGTAGTAATAACAGAGTATAAGTCATTAACCAGAAAACAGAAAACTAATGAAGGGAGAAATTAACAAAACAACAAAGAAATCTAACATGCTGTACCCTGTCTGGTTCACACAGATACCAGCACCTCCTTCAGTTCATTAGAGCATAAAGTACTATCTGGGTCAGACATGTCTGCAATTGGGTAAATCTCCACGAAAGTACAAGAAATACATTTTCCCATTGACTATTAGTAATGAGGTGACCTGGATGGACTTTGATGAGTGATTCAGACCACACCACCTGGCCTATTTATAGAACTGACCACAGTGCAGAACGCCGAACAGGAAAATGTATCATTCGGGCCTCTGTGAAACAGTTAAAACACGGACCGGTTCTGGTCCCTTTAGAGAATAACAGCCATGAAAATAAACTCTGTGACTTTTTAATGCCTCTGTGAAGTTCTGTTCCTCCCCAACACAGTACAGCGAACGGAGAGTGAGAGGAGTAGAGAGAGAGAGAGAGAATAGGGGGGGGGAGAAAAGAGGGAGGAGAGAGAGAGAGGGAGATAGAGAGAGAGAGAGAGAGAGAGAGAGAGAGAGAGAGAGAGAGGGAGATAGAGAGAGACAGAGAGAGAGAATAGAGGGGGGGGAGAAAAGAGGGAGGAGAGAGAGAGAGGGAGATAGAGAGGAGTAGAGAGAGAGAGGGAGATAGAGAGAGAGAGAGAGAGAGGGAGATAGAGAGAGAGAGAGGGGGGGCGGGGAGGGGAGGGGAGGGGAGGGGAGGAGAGGGGATTTCAAACATTCCGATCTCATAACCGAGCAAGTCACTCTCTTAGCCCCGGCTGTCAGATGGAATGACATGTTTCAAAGCGAGAGGTCTAAAGCCATTAAAACACCCATCGGCTCCCTGTCCCCTCGCGAAGCCGCGGCGAGACTCTCTGGCCCCGCGCGCCTGTCGCTCACCGCTGCGACGGGGAGCTGCCGTAGTCTCAGAGGTCCGCCGCCACCGCATTGACTTTTTAAACGGACGCGACGCGATTGGTTCCCTACTATTCTATTAACCCCCCGTCTCCCCTCTGTGATGCTTCTTCGTTGCCTCTTGACTAAATGAACAGGAGACTCGGGGGGTGAGAAATGTGGGTCAGGACGGGGGGGTGGGGAGGGGGGGGTGGGGGGCTGACTGATGATGATGATGATGAAACATGAAGTAGTCCCCCCCCCCCCCCAATAGCTACAACCCCTCTCCTGAGGTGAATAATTTGAAAACATCAGGAAGTGGACTATCCTACCCTTAATTAAAAAAAAAATCCAAGCAGAACTTCTTCTCCACGTCATTGGTGCCGAGCGGCTCTGGGCTGGAGATATGTCTAGATTAAAGACGCCGTCTGTGATGACAGCAAACAGCTCCGGACTCCTCCAGGGAAAAGACAGAGATTGCAGTCTGATTGAAGGTTCAAGAGTTACGATGGCTCTGCACTGTGGGTGGATAGGCCTTATAATCAGCAAAACTACTCTTCACAGCCATCTACAATACTACAATGCATTGGCTGGTTGTCATCACTCCAGTTCCTGGGAGACAGTTACTACTGAATATAAAACTATATTTGGACTTTCAAATGTATCTTTAATGACAACAGTAGAATGTTGAAATGGAACTCTGAGAGAACCAATCAGTTAGCATCTTCAGAATAATTTGGCAGCGCGGCTGCATCCATCTTTGTTTTAGGAAGTCTGTCATCATCACACACAGTGGGGATGTTATCCCTTCTCGGCAGGACTTCTGTCTTTTCTCTCTTGAGCCCTCTGAACTTGTGCAATAATTAATCATTAGGGAACCGAACACGTTTTTGGAAAACCATAAGCAATTACCAGCCCAAACAGAGGATTTAGGCTACAGTATCACCCAGACTCTCTGGGGTGCATGGAGGAGGTACAAATTAATAATTGTCAGATTAATAATTCATTAGAGCCAGTAAAAAGTAATTCT
>NW_028152794.1:115000-122500 GCF_951799395.1 Argentina silus | reverse complement strand
ACACACACACACAGGCATGTTCAGATACACACACATATACACACACACACACACACACGGGCACGCACACACACACACCACACACCACACACACGCACACACACACACACACACACACACACACACACACACACACACAAACACACACAGGCATGTTCAGATACACACACATATACACACACCACACACACACACACACACACACACACACACACACACACACACACACACACACACACACACACAAAGGCTCCTCTACATCAAAGCCAACCAGACATGTTTTTCATGTGGGGACGCAGGTGTTGTCAAACAACACATCCATTGTTCATGAGAACCAGGAGTTCAGACACAGTTTTGGGTGACGTAAATGGGAGATTGTACCTTCTGCCGGAGAGACCCGATCAATCACCCCGGGACCAGGGGAGAAGACTGTGAATCACTTTTGGAGGCAGGAAGCACGCTGTGTCAAGCCAGTCCCGACACACAGTTATTTCTGTACGCAGACATTTGAAATGAGCGAGCAGAAGAGCATCGACATTTACAGGCTGCTGACAGACCGACTGTATCGTTCAACAAGAGATTACATTAGATTAGATTAGATTCAACTTTATTGTCATTGTGCAGAGTACAACGAAATGCAGTTAGCGTCTAACCAGAAGTGCAAAAAAGCAGAAAAGTGTGAACAGTATATACAGGTAGTGCAGTATAAGTAGTGCAGTATATGAGCAGTATAAGTATAAGTAGTGCAGTGTAGCAGTATATGTATTAGCAGTAACATTATAAGCAGAATAAATAGAATGCAGTAGAACAGTATAAGCAGCATATGAGCTGTATAAGCAGTGCAGTATAAGCAGTATATATGTATTAACAGTAACATTAAAGCAAAGTAAAGAGGCGTTGTTATGGTAATAAGCACCGGCTATTTTTAGAACCATGTTGAGCATAACAACTTTATAAATATACTGTCGGTCTACAGCAGGGGAGGCTGGTGGAGGTAGAAACCGGAGGCTGGTGGAGGTAGAAATCAAAGGACGGGGTTATTGTAATGCGCGGAACGGGATGAGGAATGGTATCAATGAGCCCGTCCTCCGGTTTCTACCTCCACCAGCCTCCCCTGGTCTACAGCTTCACTACTAAGGATGAGCGATGATCTGAACAGAAGCACAAAGGACTGTAAATACAGCCGAGCGGAGGCTGCTGGGGGTCCCTCCCTCCTGCTGGAGGTCCCTGCTGTGATGAACAGTGTTTGCGTAGCATACATAGGCTATCACCAGCTACCTGGGACGCCTTGCTCTCTTACACACACACGCACGCGCACAAGCACACGCACACACACACACACACACACACACACACACACACACACACACACACACACACACACACACACACACACACACACAATTGTGTCCCAGAGCCAATCCTGCTCTTTTGAGGGATTGTCACGCAATCTCTACGATCTTGTCCTGGGGCGACCCACCTCCACCCAAGTGGAATGGTATTCATCAGCTAGCTTAATGAGCTCCCAGCACAGCGGAGCAGAGTATGGCCATGATCAAATTCAATACACAAATGCAACGTTTTCCCACGTTCTCCAGATGAAAATAAAAAATAAAATACTGGAATTGACTTTTGCAGCACTGACTTGGAATTAAGATAGTTGCTCTACTGTGCATTAAACAGAAAGCAGTGAAGAGCCATAATATCAAATTATGTCATAATATCAAATCCAATAGAAACCAAACAGAAAAAACAGTCTCTCCATGCAGTGAGCATTGTCCCAGCAGCCAGACAGAGAGACATAGGGGGGGGGGGGGGTACCTGTCTACTCCTGGGCAGACAGAGAGATAGGGGGGTACCTGTCTACTAGGGCCTGGGAGGACAGAGAGATAGGGGGTACCTGTCTACTCCTGGTCAGACAGAGAGATAGAGAGGGGGGGTACCTGTACTCCTGGTCAGACAGAGAGATAGAGGGGTACCTGTCTACTCCTGGTCAGACAGAGAGATAGAGGGGTACCTGTCTACTCCTGGTCAGACAGAGAGACAGAGGGGTACCAGTCTACTCCTGGTCAGACAGAGAGATAGAGGGGTACCTGTCTACTCCTGGTCAGACAGAGAGATAGAGAGGGGGGGTACCTGTCTACTCCTGGTCAGACAGTGAGACAGAGGGGTACCTGTCTACTCCTGGTCAGACAGAGAGGGTACATAGAGATTGGGGGGTACAGAGAGATAAGATGATACCTCTCCACTCAAGCCTGGGCAGACAGAGAGCTGTCTCAGGTGGGGAGGTGGGGCAGGGCAGCTGAAGGTAGCATACTCTATAAGTCTGACCAGATAACAAAGGTAGGATTCAGAGAACTCAGTCTGACTCCCTCCTCCCATGGTGGGCTGGCTGTGAGACCCTGGGTCACATACTCCCCTCCCCTCGCCTCCTTTCAGACAGGCCTTATATTCCTCTTCTTCCTCTCTCCCCCCCCCCCCCCCACACACACACCACCACCCCCCATCAGCACTTTTCAAGCTCAGACACACAGGTGGTGGAGAATATCTTTGTAGTGGTTGGGCTGTATCCGCAGGCAAAAAGACCACTGCTAGCGTTTGTAGATAGTCGAAGGGAGAGGTTGGTGCTTGTGTGTGTGTGTGTGTGTGTGTGTGTGTGTGTGTGTGTGTGTGTGTGTGTGTGTGTGTGTGTGTGTGTGTGTGTGTGTGTGTGTGTGTGTCTGTAGAGGGGCACTAGACACTCCAGGGTTTTTCCTTTTCAGCCACTTCAGAAAAACACTCTTTATGGCCTTGAACACCAGTCAGATTGAATGTTACTGCTTTGATCTCTCCCTAAATTGGATCCGATTTGATTTTTTTCTCATAGAAGATAGAGAGAAGATTGGGTTAAATACATAGGGACTTATAGGCTAAGGATGGGTGCCAAGATATTCAGTCTTCATCTCCCATATAACACACCACAGACATAAACACACTAAGCTGCTGTGTGTGGGGCTGTACTGGGCTTAGGAGGCTCTCCTCGTTAGGAAATCTGTTCCAAACTTCCAGCTGCAAAGTGCATAAGTCTATGATCGACCGTATGATCAATTCTTGATTTATTTCTCTCCGCTCTCCTCCGGCGTTTTCAAGCAAGGGCCCTCTATAGAAAAGCCTTACGTTGCACTGCTAAATGCAATCTATTTGATCTACAGTGATTGGCCCGACACTTTCACATGTCTTTCATATGCGCCTTCCCTTCTTCCCCTCCTCCCAGTCCTCTGGTGGGCCTTGATAAATCAGCATTTTAAATGCAATGTTTCGTACAATAATTTGCAGTTTCAGAGGGGAAATTAACATTCGTTCGGTAATGACAGGGTTGGCCTTTAGCAGTAATTGAGGCTTCGGGGAGGCTGGCAGAAGAACGGGGTCCCCACAGACGCTCACAAGAGCATTTAGACGTCCATTTCTGGGGAAATGTTTTCTTAAATCAGGCAGCCGGGAAAATAAATGGATATAAAAGCCGTGCATTACAGCAGAAGGGGAAATGCCACTTTGTTTACTTAGAACTGGAAGTATGTAGCCATTAATTAAGAGTTATTATCCAAAAGGAAATGGGGAAAGCTGTTTAAAGCCATGGTTATAGAGCACTTGCACTACTGCAAGTAGTAGTAAGTATCAAAAACACAAATCACATTCACAACGTTCATAGTTAATATTGACCCACTTCATGTCAATCTGGGAGGAACAAAATATCTCTATGTCATTTTTTAAATGAAAAAAGCATTTGCTCCACGATGAACAATATCCTCTATGACCCTGGCTGTTCTTCACTCTTTTAAAAAGCCATAAAAGCAATAATCCTGGTCATTGATTTGCAGTATATTGAGGCCCCGGGCGGTTGTTAACTTACGAACTGCCAAAGAATTCCGGAACACTCACCTCCTAGAGTGCCAAGTGTTTTATGTGGTGTCTACCTAGCAACAATACTTTGATTGGCTACTCAATGAAGCATCATAATTCCAGCATTCCCGGTGAATAAAGTCACCCGTGGCACTCTAGAATGTTGACCATTTGGCCGACTTTATTCCCCCTCGGCTCTAAATGAGTTAAAGCCTCCTACTATCGGGTAGAGGCTGGTTTCAGCGCCACAGCTGCTAGAAGTGGTTTCTGTACCACGGTGCCTTGATATTAGGTCACTTTCTCCTTCGTTACCAACATCAGTTGATGACACACTATGCAAAGTGCAAATGAAGAAAAGTACCAACAGCACAGTTACAATTTACAAACACATCAACTTTCATAGCACTCAGTAATTTGTTCTATAAATTCACAAATCCAGGCATAACATAGAAATTCACAAAGCCAGGGCATAAAATATGAATTCACAAAGCCAGGGCTAATCCTCAAAAATGGTTTTGCTGTTCATTTCATACTGTATCCTTCTGTACTGTAAGCATTTATTATTTATTTATCTCTAGTATTTAAGCCCTCCAGCACACCAGGGGAGGCTGGTGGAGGCAGATTCCCCTGCCTCCCCTGCAGTACACCAATCCTGTTTGTTGTATCCTATGACTACAGCCCACTCCTAGCACTGCTGCAAAACCCCATCTCAGCTGGTAAGCTCTCTCCAGAGGAGAACAAACGCTCAATGCAATTTCATGTCTGACTATATTTTTACCACATTGTCTGCGAGCACTGATGAAATTGTGCCTCTTTTCACGCATGGAACAATCAGTAAACTACTGCTGTCTGTCTTACCGCCAGCTGGCAGAGAACAGCGCAGAGTGGATCTGTGAAAAGGCAGGCCTTAAAATAACCCTCTCCTCATCACTCAACTTTCACTACGCTGTCTCATATTTGCCCTTCCTTGAGCTGTCAGGGCGGAATGTGTTAATCGTGCCCTCTAGAACACTCTAGAACACTCTGGAACACTCTAGAACATTCTAGGACACTCTTTTGCCAAGTGGGAGGTGAGCTTTTCATCATTTGCATCTCTTCTGAAGGAAACAGTTGTGATTGTGGAGGTAGTGTGTGTAAAGATAATAATCATATACAAAAATAAATGCACATACTAATCATAATATTACCGAGGTCTAGAAAACTGTACTATGACAGACATTAGCTGTGAAACAGACTGAGTCTAATTAGGGATCAACCATGGATAACATTCTTTGTATTCAACAGCAGCCCTTTGTATGTTATGTATGGGGACAACAGGACATACTGATCCAATGTTGTAACTAATAACGTTTTACACACCCCTCAACCCCACTATCACGTACCAACTCTCCCCATTACACCAGCTCCCACCACCACGTACCAACTCTCCCCATTACACCAGCTCCCACCACCACGTACCAACTCTCCCCATTACACCAGCTCCCACCACCACGTACCAACTCTCCCCATTACACCAGCTCCCACCACCACGTACCAACTCTCCCCATTACACCAGCTCCCACCACCACGTACCAACTCTCCCCGTTACACCAGCTCCCACCACCACGTACCAACTCTCCCCGTTACACCAGCTCCCACCACCACGTACCAACTCTCCCCATTACACCAGCTCCCACCACCACGTACCAACTCTCCCCATTACACCAGCTCCCACCACCACGTACCAACTCTCCCCATTACACCAGCTCCCACTACCACGTACCAACTCTCCCCATTACACCAGCTCCCACCACCACGTACCAACTCTCCCCATTACACCAGCTCCCACCACCACGTACCAACTCTCCCCATTACACCAGCTCCCACCACCACGTACCAACTCTCCCCGTTACACCAGCTCCCACTACCACGTACCAACTCTCCCCATTACACCAGCTCCCACTATCCAAGCTTCTTCTACCGTCACCCAAAAACTTTTCGACAGCTGGAGCAAGCGCACAAGGTCTAGCATCACTTTTTCTACTTTCATCATCATCATCATCATCATCATCATCATCACAATCATTATTTTGGAGAGTGAACTATGAGTGGAGGGTGGGGAGAGCAGAGCCGTCTCAGAGCGTATCCATGGGAGCCCTGCCCCCCCCCCCCCCACCGCCGCCCCCCGTCCCTGTCCCCCAGCCCTGACTGCCAGCCGCGTTCACATTCACACCAGCGGGATCCTCAACCTTGTGACTCGCTCTCCACAGGGGGTGCGGCAGGGGTGTGTGTGTGTGTGGGGGGGGGCTCAGAGGTTCCTCCTCCAAGCCTGCAACGGCTCTCCTGATCAAAGACACCTCGCTCTGAGGGCCGCTGGCGCCTTCCCGCGGAGCCGTGACAGGTCAGGTGGAGGAGAGATCGAGAGTGTCATGGTTTGATAGCGGCTGTTTAAGCGTAGCATTGGTTAAAGGTGATGCGGGTTCATGAAAACGGCAGTTAAATGTACATTGTCCATATTACACAATGAAGTTATTATGTTCTTATGCCTGATTGGAATTGCCTTGTCTGTGCCACCGAAGGAAGCATCATGAAGGGATAATAACAGGGTCTATTATGCTACTTTCTACTGACATTTGAGCTTTGATTTTCTCTTAATAAACCATTCAGAGGGAGCATAATGGCAGAGTGACAGGTGGTTGAGCCCTGCCCACACACACCTACATGATGTCAGGTCAAATGTATGATCGCGCTGCACACCGAGCCACCATCTTACAAGGCCGCACCACACAGTCAGCTTAGCCAGGTTTGTATGTGGAGGTTTGTTTTGCATATGTTAGTGTCTGTGTGAGGAAAGGTTGTTCAAAGGTTACTTTACTATCTTATCCCCCCCTTCTAAAGTAATTGGTGTGGAAAATGAGTTTGTCCGAGCCTTGGGTTTAATTGGAATTAAACAGCACTGTAATATGGTGCGCTGCACCATTCCTGCTGTTTGATTAAGTATGTCTATAAATGTCTGCGGAGGAGTCTCATGGTGATGAGTAGTTTGGTGTATGTCTGTGTGTGTGTGTGTGTGTGTGTGCGCATCTATAAATGTCTGTGGAGGAGTCTCATTAGATAAGTAATTCGGTGTGCATGCGTGTGTGTGTGTGTGTGCATGCGTGCGTGTGTGTGCCTACATGTGTGTGTTTGTGCGTGTGTGCCTACATGTGTGTTTGTGCGTGTGTGCCTACATGTGTGTGTTTGTGCGTGTGTGCCTACATGTGTGTGTTTGTGCGTGTGTGCCTATGTGTGTGTTTGTGTGTGTGTGCCTACATGTGTGTGTTTGTGTGTGTGTGCCTACATGTGTGTGTTTGTGCGTGTGTGCCTACATGTGTGTGTTTGTGCGTGTGTGCCTACGTGTGTGTTTGTGTGTGTGTGCCTACGTGTGTGTTTGTGTGTGTGTGCGCACGTCTACAGGTGTCTAGAGCAGGTGAATATTTAACACTTGTTCACATCTTTACATCCTCTCCTCTCTATCCGGGTCTAATTCCTCTGATCTCTCAAGAGGCCCATCACATATATATTACCCAGTAATGTGATATGAATTACTTCACGCCACTCATTTAAGCCTCAGCCATAATGGGGTAAAGTCCTAGTGATTCA
>NW_028152794.1:102500-105000 GCF_951799395.1 Argentina silus | reverse complement strand
CAAAAATAGAAGACATTATCATCACACAAAAATAATCTAATCCCAGAGTAACATTACAGGTATAATTTTTCAATGATGGCTCCATCATACAGTGTGAAGACCAATACTGGATTGAAAGCTAAAGCCAGGCTTTTTAAGGGACTCGTGTTGGAGAGAGGAGAGAGAAGAGTGGTATTACACACCAGTGTTGTGGCGAGCATGCAGTGTGTCTTTGAATCAACACTCCCATTCAAAAGAGATTATTTTTTTCTTTTCTGCAGTGATTGCATGGGCCTGTGTGTACAGACAGAGTGACAGATAGGGATGAGAAGAGGGGGAGGGAGGGAGGGAGGGAGGGAGGGAGGGGGAGGGGGAAAGAGAGGGAGGGGGAGGGGGAAAGAGAGGGAGGGAGGGGGAGAGGGAGAGAGGGGGAAAGAGAGGGAGGGAGGGGGGGGGGAGAGAGCGAGAGAGAGAGAGAGAGAGAGAGGGAGGGAGAGAAAGAAAGAGAGAGAGAGATAGAGGGGGCTTCAGGGTCTTGGCATGGGGGGGAACAGGCAGCCTGGGTGGGGGAAGTGCCAGGGGACAATGCCAGCTCTGACAGATCTGGGCCAGCAGCCACAGAGAGGGGATTTGAGCATACAGCCTGTTATCTACTGGGTTCAAACCCGGGTCTCCTGTTAGCCCACTGAGCTAAAGCCAGAGAGTATTGGCCTCAAAGGCACCCCAGCAACACTGTCCTGATGGCATCATAGCCTCAAACGCACCCCAGCCACGCTGCCCTGATGGCATCATAGCCTCAAACGAACGCACCCCAGAAATATGTAACACTGTCCTGATGGCATCATAGCCTCAAACGAACGCACCCCAGCAGCACGGTCCTGACGATGCCCTCCCTGCTGGGACTCAATATGCCACATTGCAGCCATTTTGATTAAATGGTGACCGCTGGCCCATTCTCCATCTGTGACAGCATACGCCATGGAGAGAAGAGTAGGAGATCTGGACCAGCCAGGCGGGTGGGTGTTGGTCGCGGGGGAGGCTGAAATACACACACACACACACTCACACACACTCACACACTCACACATACACGCACACACACACACACTCACACACACACACACACACACACACACACACATATACACACACACAACCACACACATAGACACAAACACACACTCTCACACACTCACACACACAGACACACACACACACACTCGCAAATGCAGTATCCTTGAGTGTTCACCCGGACCGTTCACACTCAGCGGTCTGAAAGACCTTTCTCTGTTCATTGGGGAGAGTGATGTTGACGAGGCAGGGGACCGTACAGGAACAGGGGACATTTGTATCTGGGACAGGTCATCCATTACAAACAGCAAATACTTTCACACAACCAATCTGTAGGGACCAATCAACTTAATGAGGCGAGACCATGTGACCGATATGAGGATGGGGGGGGCGGAGGGGACGGAGAGAGAGCGTGTGTTAGGGGGAAAGCTAAGAAGGATGGGGATTGGTGGACGGCTCGTTAATAACAGGCAGTGTACCCACCAAATGGCGTCAGGGGAGGGCCTAGGGCACTGCCAACATATCACACCTGGCAACAACACTTAACAACCTACCAAGTCTGGATCAAACAGAAAGTTTACGAAGGGAAGCTGTGATGTATTGGTATTGTTTTTTACGCGCCCTGTGCAACCTCACAGCTCCACTGGCCCAGTTTAGCCACGCAGTTGGAGTCTGAAAGGCAACTCCAACAACATCACTTAGACCTGGCAGCGAATGGGAGGAATGAGGAATGGGAGGAATGAGGAATGGGATGGATGAGGAATGGGAGGAATGGGATGGATGAGGAATGGGAGGAATGGGATGGTGAGGAATGGGATGGAATAAGGATTGGGATGGAATGAGGAATGGGAGGAATGAGGAATAGGAGGAATGAGGAATGGGAGGAATGAGGAATGGGATGGATGAGGAATGGGATGGATGAGGAACACACGCACCTCCTGAACCTTCTTATGTCGCAATGACACAGCGTGCAACGCTTCAATTTCGTCAATCGACACACGTTAAAAAGCACAAAACAGCCTTTAGACAGCGAACGGCAGAGACAGCGAGGGTTGTGAATGGCAAGGAGGAAGAGGAGGAGAAAAGGGTAGGAAGAGGAGGAGGAGGAGGAGGTGGAGGAGGAGGTAGAGGAGGAAGACGAGGAAGAGGAGGAAGAGGAGGAGAAAAGGGTAGGAAGAGGAGGAGGAGGAGGTACAGGAGGAGGTTGAGGAGGAAGACGAGGAAGAGGAGGAAGAGGAGGAGAAAAGGGTAGGAAGAGGAGGAGGAGGAGGTAGAGGAGGAAGACGAGGAAGAGGAGGAGAAAAGGGTAGGAAGAGGAGGAGGAGGAGGTAGAGGAGGAGGATGAGGAGGAAGACGAGGAAGAGGAGGAGAAAAGGGTAGGAAGAGGAGGAGGAGGTAGAGGAGGAAGACGAGGAAGAAGAGGAGAAAAGGGTAGGAAGAGGAGGAGGAG
>NW_028152794.1:62500-95000 GCF_951799395.1 Argentina silus | reverse complement strand
AAAAATAATACAATTTGGATTCAAGGATGATGTTGTCGATGACGGTAGTCAGTAGAGAACAGCGATGTGCAAGGTCTGCAGCTCAAACATCAGTGACACGACGACCACCACAACATCCAACTTCATCCGTCACTACAAAACCCATAAAGAAAGGTACGTGAGTGTGTCTTTTTAGCTAACTTATTCGCTGGTCTAACGTTAAGTTTAAGCTATGTTATTCATGGCTTCGAATCGATTATGCATTTT
The DNA here is from genome assembly GCF_951799395.1 of Argentina silus. Lineage (NCBI taxonomy): Eukaryota > Metazoa > Chordata > Actinopteri > Argentiniformes > Argentinidae > Argentina > Argentina silus. The sequence goes on along the minus strand of NW_028152794.1, from coordinate 94,754 downwards.
ATTGCGAAGACATATCGTTAATGTAAAAGACAGTCGCGGGACTGATTCGGGGCCATATAACCAGGTAAACTATGCGGGCACGTTACGAGCTAAGACAGCTGCGTACTCATGACTAAATGGTTACAGGTGGAACGTCCTCCTCATGACATGCCATTGTGCCATCTGCATATTAACACGTTGTTTTCAACCACCGATGATGAGCAGGACCAAATGACAATGACAGAGCCAGAGAGTCAGTCTGGGCTGTTGTCAGCATACTGCAAAACAGAGATTCAAGAAGATTCAAGAAGTTCCAGTCCCCAAATTCAGCTGAACCACTATTTGGACATTTGTGATGGACAGAGCTGCCTTCAGTTTTGGGCCATGAACAGGCACACCCTCCCCTCTTTGTTCAAGGTGGCGGGAGGAGTTACGGCGGTCCCTGCATCGAGTGCACCTGTTGAACGTGTGTTCAGCCACGGCGGGGTGATAATGCGACTCCATCGCTCACAATCGAGCGACAAAGTGCTATCAATTTTAATTTCTCGCAAATGCAACGCATTGTAAGTGGCTGTTCACCTTTATGTTTCTAGGCAGCAAGATCGCTACCAGCTTGCCGCTAGCTAGTGTGCATATGGACAGGACAAAATAAGATGAATAGCATGTCCCATAAAAGTCAGGCATGCTTGAAGAATGCCATTTAGTGGCATACTAAAACCATTATACTTGAATAGTTTGAATAAGTTTTCATGGTTTGATGTTAATGTTTAGTAATGTCAGTAATGTTCATATTTTAGGCGATATGTTTCCATTTATTTATTTATTTATTTTTATATACTTGTTTTTATTTGTATACACTATTCAGTTGTATTTGGCTTTGATGCAATACTTTTTCGTGCACAGAAACAGTTAAGTAGGAAAACAATGAGCCTGTGTCATGAGAAGCACCTCAGACAGATGCGTTAGGCCAAGGAGAAGTGGTGTGACCCCGCTGAAGGGGAGCCGGGGCAGGAGGCTTAACATTGTACATTTTTCATGTCGTACTTCTGTTTTCGCTTTAGAGCCCTTCAGAGCTATAGGGCTGTATTATAACTTCAGAGCTATAGGGCTGTATTATAACTTCAGAGCTATAGGGCTGTATTATAACTTCAGAGCTATAGGGCTGTATTGTAACTTCAGAGCTATAGGGCTGTATTATAACTTCAGAGCTATAGGGCTGTATTATAACTTCAGAGCTATAGGGCTGTATTATAACTTCAGAGCTATAGGGCTGTATTATAACTTCAGAGCTATAGGGCTGTATTATAACTTCAGAGCTATAGGGCTGTATTATAACTTCAGAGCTATAGGGCTGTATTATAACTTCAGAGCTATAGGGCTGTATTATAACTTCAGAGCTATAGGGCTGTATTATAACTTCAGAGCTATAGGGCTGTATTATAACTTCAGAGCTATAGGGCTGTATTATAACTTCAGAGCTATAGGGCTGTATTATAACTTCAGAGCTATAGGGCTGTATTATAACTTCAGAGCTATAGGGCTGTATTATAACTTCAGAGCTATAGGGCTGTATTATAACTTCAGAGCTATAGGGCTGTATTATAACTTCAGAGCTATAGGGCTGTATTATAACTTCAGAGCTATAGGGCTGTATTATAACTTCAGAGCTATAGGGCTGTATTATAACTTCAGAGCTATAGGGCTGTATTGTAACTTCAGAGCTATAGGGCTGTATTATAACTTCAGAGCTATAGGGCTGTATTATAACTTCAGAGCTATAGGGCTGTATTATAACTTCAGAGCTATAGGGCTGTATTATAACTTCAGAGCTATAGGGCTGTATTATAACTTCAGAGCTATAGGGCTGTATTATAACTTCAGAGCTATAGGGCTGTATTATAACTTCAGAGCTATAGGGCTGTATTATAACTTCAGAGCTATAGGGCTGTATTATAACTTCAGAGCTATAGGGCTGTATTATAACTTCAGAGCTATAGGGCTGTATTATAACTTCAGAGCTATAGGGCTGTATTATAACTTCAGAGCTATAGGGCTGTATTATAACTTCAGAGCTATAGGGCTGTATTATAACTTCAGAGCTATAGGGCTGTATTATAACTTCAGAGCTATAGGGCTGTATTATAACTTCAGAGCTATAGGGCTGTATTATAACTTCAGAGCTATAGGGCTGTATTATAACTTCAGATCTATAGGGCTGTATTATAACTTCAGATCTATAGGGCTGTATTATAACTTCAGAGCTATAGGGCTGTATTATAACTTCAGAGCTATAGGGCTGTATTATAACTTCAGAGCTATAGGGCTGTATTATAACTTCAGAGCTATAGGGCTGTATTATAACTTCAGAGCTATAGGGCTGTATTATAACTTCAGATCTATAGGGCTGTATTATAACTTCAGATCTATAGGGCTGTATTATAACTTCAGAGCTATAGGGCTGTATTATAACTTCAGAGCTATAGGGCTGTATTATAACTTCAGAGCTATAGGGCTGTATTATAACTTCAGATCCCCACTCTCAGTTGTTGTTCATTTATTACATTTATGGCATTTAGCAGACGCCTTTATCCAAAGCGACTTACAGCAAATACATTTGTCTAAGTAAGTGAATCATCTACCCATCAGTCAAAGTAATGTATGCTAGGACCAGGGGCTATTGGCAGTCACAATGCCAGTTATATTCACAGGAGAGAAACGTGCACAGGGGGTTAGTGGGGATGAAGAGGTCTTTAGGAGGGACAGTTAAGGTGTAGCCTGAAGAGACGGGTCTTCGGTCTACGGCGGAGGGTAGGTAGTGACTCTGCAGTCATGAGTCACAGTCATGTTCATTTAGGAGGCTTGTTATTGATTGCCACAAAATGTCAAATACCAGGTGTAAGCAGGCTGCAACAGTTTTCGTTTATGTTGAAAATAAAACTCAACTCAACTCATGACCACTGTCTTTTAACTGATTTAAATGTGGAAACTGGGGTAGATCATCAGAATTTTGTAATGCTTGACCTGAGCAATGACTTGTCTTGCTTGACTTATAGCAGACTTGACTTGCTTGATTCTCACCACAGTAACTTGGGACTTCCTTGAGACTTGAAGGTTAAGACTTCAGACTTGCTTGTGACTTGCACATGTGTGACTTCCTCCCACCTCTGGAACCAGGAAGGGGATTGTGGATGTGAATTGACCATATTGGGTATATGTTTCCAGCATTGTTTCATTGTTTTGTCATGGGTCGGGTCAACCAAGGTGTAGAAGCTGTGAAATCCCTTTGTGGAATAATGTTTAAAACCACAGCAGCTTAACTCAAGACCTCATGCTTTTATAATTAAAACTGTGGAAAAAAGCAATTGAATAGAATAGAGTAGAATCATATCTAAACTCCCAGAATATTGAATAACAAAGGTACCGCTTCATTGTTAGAAGACAAAAGTCCTTTAATTACATAAAGCGGATTTCAGAGCAGGCAGACACACACACACACACACACACACACCCACATACATACACACACAGGCTCACAGATGAATCCACACTGACATGCACACACACTCACACCAACACACTCGCACACAGACACACACAGACACACACAGACACAGACACAGACAGAGGTACTCCGGGAGGAGGGCTGACCTGGCTTGGCAGTATTGACTGGTGCTCTGTCATAATGAAGTGTGAGGAGTGCCGGAGAGGAACAGCAACAGAGAAACAGGTAGTCTCTCTGGGGGTGGGGGTGTGTGTGTGGGGGGGGGGCGGTACACACAATACCTTTTTATCCAGTTTACTAATTGTTCTGCATGTCTCTGCAAATCATCTGTGGGAAATGCAAATACCCCAGATCCCCAGTGACCTTGTTGTCAGTGTCAAGGTCAGGGACGATTACTGGATCGTTTGTATTCCCCAAGCACACAAGATTAAATGCTTAGCACAGTCCAGAGCCAGTGGTTGTTTTTCTTCCTCTCATCATCTCCCTCTACACCCGCCCCCCCAATCCTCTCCTCTACACCCGCCCCCCCAATCCTCTCCTCTACACCCGCCCCCCCCAATCCTCTCCTCTACACCCGCCCCCCCAATCCTCTCCTCTACACCCGCCCCCCCAATCCTCTCCTCTACACCCGCCCCCCCAATCCTCTCCTCTACACCCGCCCCCCCAATCCTCTCCTCTACTCCCCTCCACTCCTTACTCTCTCTCTCTCTCTCTCTCTCTCTCTCTCTCTCCCTCCCTCTCTCTGCCTCTCAGTCACTGTCTCTTATTTTCTTTGCAGAATAGACCACAATAAACACACACACACACACACACACACACCATACAGATCCATCCATCCAGTAAGCCGTGCTGTTCTTCTCTGTTCTCCTCTCTCCCATGGACCATGTTGACGGCCAGTGTCAGTTGCTTAAGGAGCTAAAGTGTCATTAGATAATCCTCTACGTCTGCACTGCTGTACAATACTTCTAAATGGCCTTTACAAGTTCCCTCACCACTCTCTGCCAGGGCCCATGCTGGGCTGACCAGCGACACTCTTCAGATCTCTCCTCTCGTTCTCTCTCTCCTCTTTCTCTCCTCTCTCTCTCTCCTCTCTCTCTCCTCTCTCTCTCTCCTCTCTTTCCCCTACGGTCACTTCCTTTGTCTGTCTATTAGTCCTCCATTGCTGAGCTCCGCTGGGTTGAGGAGGAAAGCCAGACATTGTCCATTATATAATCAGAGGTTTACAGGCTATGTTTTGTGGGGTAAATACAGGAACATTGTTACTGGGGTCCTTATTGTTCCGACGGTTGTCATCCTCTTAACGTCGAAATGTCACACGAGTAATTGAATAAACACAATGGAAAGTTGTGTACAAAAGTCACCATAACTATTCAGCTTTTTACAGAACATTTAGCGATGGGATGAGTTCTCTCTTTCTTTCTTTCTTTTTCTTTCTGTCTTCTTCTCATACATAGCCATCCACATGGCTCTAGGCAGGACTTTGTTTAAAGTTTGATTGAATGACATTTGCGTTATTCATGATTTTGAAAAGCTACAATGTTGTCAGTTTCTTCCCTCCAGGTTAGCCAGTGTATCTCTGTGATGTAGCGAGCGTGTATCTTCTGCTTACACCCCTGCTTGTCTAATATCTGCGCACACAGTATGTCGGTAGAGTCCGTAGGCAAAACACTTAAGGACACACTCTATTTAGTTACAAAAACACGCCGCTACATCCCAACTCTACCTGAGGCAAAAAAATTTGTTCTGAGGCAAATTAAATCTCTTTAACATTTAAAAAGCAAAATGAAAACAAACTTTTCATCCTTGAAACCACAGAGGAAGACAATGGCCCTGTGGAAGACTGAGGAACACTGCCAAAACAGCGCTAATGAGACAGGAAGTGCCTGTGCTCCGGTGACGAGGGACTTCCTGTCTTAGTGTACCAGTGCAATAACAAAGCCCCTCTCCACAGAGGCCCCGCTCTTCTTTCACTGCTAGTTACTTCTCCTTAGGATATGACATTTACACAAACAGCCCAGTGTGGACATGGTGGCTCCACTCCAATATAAAGCCCTATTTGTTGGATGCCGCAAAGCCCCTCAAAATCCATTTTTTTCTTTTCTCTGTGAAGACAAGACCCATCACATCGACTTGGCTGATCCAATCTCACAGATCATTCTGTTTGCTCTAAAGCAGCTGAACACAATTAAATTCAGAGACACGGCGTCAAGCGTCCTCTCCCTCGATGGGACCCCGTCGGGCAAAGTGTTTCTGACAGACATGCTGAGTCGGAATATCAATGGACAACAGCCCAGATTAGAACAGCCCAGAGTAGGCCAGCCCAGAGTAGAACAGCCCAGAGTAGGCCAGCCCAGAGTAGGCCAGCCCAGAGTAGGCCAGCCCAGATTAGAACAGCCCAGATTAGAACAGCCCAGAGTAGGCCAGCCCAGAGTAGGCCAGCCCAGAGTAGGCCAGCCCAGAGTAGGCCAGCCCAGATTAGAACAGCCCAGAGTAGGCCAGCCCAGAGTAGGCCAGCCCAGATTAGAACAGCCCAGAGTAGGCCAGCCCAGAGTAGGCCAGCCCAGAGTAGGCCAGCCCAGAGTAGAACAGCCCAGATTAGAACAGCCCAGAGTAGGCCAGCCCAGAGAAGAACAGTGCAGATTAGGCCAGCCCAGATTAGAAAAGCCCAGAGTAGGCCAGCCCAGATTAGAACAGCCCAGAGTAGGCCAGCCCAGGCCAGCACATAGAGACCGGAACGGACGAACTCAGCTCAGCCCGGGTTGGACCGGACCGGACCGGACCAGACCAGACCAGACCAGACCAGACAGGCCCAAACCGGACCAGACCAGACCAGACAGGCCCAAACCAGACCAGACCAGACCAGACCAGACCAAACCAGACAGGCCCAAACCGGACCAGACCAGACCGGACCAGACCAGACCGGACCAGATGTGTGGTGGGGTGGAGAGGGGTGAGGAACAGGAAGGCTTGTGTATAAGAGAGACTGTGGTGACAGTGTTTTATAAGACGTCATCTCTGCTGCAGCGTGTGTCCAGACAGCCCACTGGTACAGTATCATCTCTGCTGCAGCGTGTGTCCAGACAGCCCACTGGTACAGTATCATCAGTTCAAACAGAGAATTAAGTCCAACAGTCTTAATAGTCCCACCTGTATCCCTTTAAAATTTCCTAGAAATTTTAATTCTAAATTTTAATTTTAAATAGAGCATGGTTCCACCCTGGTATTAAGTAACTGAACAAGATTATTATATTGAATTTACATTTGAACTAAAACATATTTTTCCTCAATTAAGTTTAGCTAATTACCGATTACATTTGTCAAGATAACTTATCAGATGTCCTGTGCTCAATAAAGATGGAACGAGCAAAGTTGAAGCGTTAGAAAATGGAGGAAAATCACATAACTACTGTATAACTACTGTATAACTACTGTATAACTACTGTATATATACAGTATAACTACTGTATATATACTGTTTTAATCAAACAATCATCTAACACTCTACAATGAGTTTATGTTTAATAAAAAAGATGTTCTATTAGTAAAGAATTATCATCTGTTCATGGCAAACATTGTGTGGTTATTGTGATACTCATAAGCCAACTTCTCTACTGAACTTGACTTCAAGCAAGTCAAGTCTGCTATAAGTCAAGCAAGACAAGTCATTGCTCAGGTCAAGCATTACAAAATTCTGAGGATCTACCCCAGTTTCCACTTAAATCAGCTGAAAGACAGTGGCCATGAGTTGAGTTGAAGTCAAGATGTTGCTAACATCACTAAGCAAGCCACATCTCACAAGTGGAGGCTGGTGGAGGTAGAAATCGGAGGACGGGTGATGATTACAATGCATTACAATGAACCCACTCTCCGATTTCTACCTCCAGCAGCCTCCCCTGCGTCTCCCATCCCGCCAGGGTCTAATCCAGAGTCCCAGGTGTACATGTTGGCCATACGGCCACTCAGCCAAAGACAAAGAGTAGGAGCTGGACAGAGCTGCCTCATTATACAGGCCCAATCTCAGCCTAACCTGTGTGTTATTAAAGTGAATGGACTCTCTCTCCCACTGGGATTATAAAGGATGGTAATGGGAAAGGTAATCAAGTGAGACTGGGAGCTAACTGCCTGCTCTGTTTATGAGCCTCTCTCAAACGTGTGTGTGTGTGTGTGTGTGTGTGTGTGTGTGTGTGTGTGTGTGTGTGTGTGTGTGTGTGTGTGTGTGTGTGTGTGTGTGTGTGTGTGTGTGTGTGTGTGTGCGTGCGTGCGTGTGCGTGTGTGTGCGCTTCTCTGCCGGAAACAGATAGAACACCTTTCATTTAATTAGTCAAGAAGAACAGGCCATTTACTTTGTGTTAGGGAGTTGGGCCTGTCTCAAACACTCATTAATACAGAGCAGAACTAGTATGGAGTTGAGATTGTTTGTGCACCTCTCCCTGTGAACCTGGGGAACCGTGAGGCGCAGACTTAACCACAACTATGACTCCACATTAAATAGAGGGAGTTAGAGGAGGTAAAGAGAGAGGGATGAAGATTGTGAGAGACAGATAAGAGAGGAGAAAGAGTGTGGAGAGGAGCAAGCCACTGAGACGCGACGAGGCAGGGTTAACAGAGGTGGGGAAAAATTGAAAGTGGGTGTTAAATGGAAGCAGAGAGGGTGAGAGAGAGAGAGAGAGAGAGAGAGAGAGAGAAAAAGTGGGAGAGGGAGAGAGAAAAAGTGGGAGAGGGAAAGAGAAAATGAGAAAATGAGAAGCCAGATAGATATCGGGCAGAACTTGGCCCTAAAGTCAGTCTTATCAGACAGAGAGGAACACAGGCGAAGTCTCAGACCAAATGTCATTGGGCTTGTCTGGTTGGCTGGGATGATAGAGCTGTATTGATCGAAGGATACCCATCCATCTGCAGCTTTGCCCTGCAAAAGGCTTAGTGGATCTCAGCCTGGGAGAGCTAGGGAGATGGTAGCTGGTGGGGTGGGGTGGTCTGTCTGCCTGTCTGCCTCTCTGCCTGCCTGCCTGTCTGTCTGCCTGCCTGTGACTGTCTGTCTGCCTGCCCCTGCCTGTCTTTCTGCCTGCCTGTCTGTCTGTCTGTCAGTCTGTCCGCCTGTCTGTCTTTCTTTCTGTCTGTCTTTCTGCCTGCTTGCCTGCCTGCCTGTCTGTCTGTCTCAGTCTGTCCGCCTGCCTGTCTGCCTGTCTTTCTGACTGCTTGCCTGCCTGCCTGTCTTTCTGCCTGCTTGCCTGTCTGTCTGTCTGCCTGTCTGTCTGTCTGATGATGAAAGTGAGAGGAGAATCAGCACAAACAAACTGTCGATGAATCTCTCGCTAGAGTAAAAATAACAACAACAGCATTTGGATGTACAGTACTATGGTTGAGTTTGATTACACATTTACATCAAGTGTTTAACAGATTGTTCCGGCTGGAAACTTGCCAGACTGTTAATACGATAGAAAGTAAACAACACATACACTTTCCTAAATTATCTTTATAGCTGCTGCCCTCAAACCCAGGGAGACATGTTGTTACTTTGTTAGTTGTTCTTGCCTATTAATGAAAGTGGTTTGACAGCAAGAATATGTTAACACACCATATGTTCACATCCAGTGGGACACACATATGTTCTGTTGTGTTTCTGCACTCTTCTCAGAATCGAACATTGTGTGTGTGCGTGCGTGTGTGTGTGTGCGTGTGTGCGTGTATGTGTGGTGCGCAGCGTGTGTGTGTGTGTGTGTGGTGTGCAGCGCGCGCGCGTGTGTGGTGCGCAGCGAGCGTGCGCATGTCTGTGTGTGTGTGTCTGTCTGTGTGTGTGTGTGGTGCGCAGCACGCGTGTGTGTGTGTTGAAGCATTAGAGAACCCCTGATGATGGATCTGTAGATTTACACGTGTTGTGCCAGAGCTGTAATGTCATTTACTGCAATCCCAGAATCAGCAGGGCTTGAGCAGGCGTACCTATCAGCCTCCTTCTTTCACATTACTGGCTACCAGGCAACCAGACTCACTCAGAAATAAGACTGTCTTTCTTGCTCTGTTCTCCCCAACAGCAGAGGTGATAAAAAAAATATGGTCTATCATGAAAGAGCACACATCCTGGTGCATCTCAGGGGTGCGTATTATTATACAAATGGAAGACGGTCTGAAAGCAGAAACATGTCCCTAATGCGTTCTATACACACCTCCCTGGAATAAAAATAAGTTTCTTATTTTGTAGGCTTACAGTGCCTTCGGAAAGTATTCAGACCCCTTCTCTTTTTCCACATTTTGTTGTGCAATAGTCTCAATTTAAAATGGATTAAATTAAAATAATTTGCCATCAATCCACACACAATACCCCAGAATAACAAAGCGAAAACACGTTTTTTGAAATTTCAGTAAATTTATTAAAACTGAAATACCTCATGTACATAAGTATTCAGACCCAATTGCTATGACACTCTTAAAATGAGCCAAAATGTCATAAACAAATTACTCAATAAGTTGAATTGAGTCTCTTATGCAAGGTTTATAGTTAATGTAATTTTGGAATTCATATCTTTGTTTTTATAGGGTCTCTGGTGTGTGTGTGTGCGCGCCTGCTTGTGTGTTCCAATGTGTGTGTGTGCGAGTGTGTGTGTGTGCGCACGTGCCTGCTTGTGTGTTCCAATGTGTGCGTGTGTGTGTGTGTGTATGCAGTGTGTGTGTGTGTGTGTGTGTACAGTATGCACCATACAGTATATACCATGGTGTACGTGCATGTGTATATGCTTTAGGTCTTAATCTATATTGATCAGTCCACAGTGTAGCGGAGCTCCGAGCTCCGAGCTGACACAGCAGCTGTTGATCCCAGGGCTTAGGAGAGATCGCTGGCCACTGATGGCCCCGCCCTTCCTCTCACTCCACAGTGACGGATGTCCCCCTAGGGGCGCTGGGGTCAGAGGGGTGAGAGGGGGGGTGAGACGGGTGAGACGGGTGAGGGTGCCAGGAACAAGGGTACCTCGCCTTTCACACAGCCTCAACCCCCCACCTGGGCTTCAGCTAACTCACTTCACCTTGCACCCGGCATTTCATCTGCAGTCAATTATACTTTTGTTTTGTTTTTTGCTAATACTACTACTACCAATATGAATATGAATATGAATATGAATATGAATATGAATATTATATTATATAATACTATATTTGTATAGTTATATATTTATTGTGCAATTAAAATGTTTGATTCAGGACCTGTAAATGATGTGTATGCAGGGCTCTCCCGGAAAAGAGACATTTGGTCTCAATGGGACTCCCTGCTGAAATAAAGGTTAAAAAAATAATTGGATGTTCATATAAACAAAATAATTGTGGATCCTATAACCTGCTATTAAAGCACACTTAAACAGTGTGTTACAGTTTGTAGCTCGGCGACAGAGCTCCTGACCACACTGAATCCAATACACAACGAGGTTACACATAATAATCTAATAAGCTAATCATATGGTGTCTAGTGGTCACGTTTCTATGGCGATGGCCGCATTTATAATGAATCAAAGTGGTCCATAATAAACACAAACAAACAAACCATTAACCGATTTAAGAGGCGCCTGAGAGTGAATGAGGATGTTGCTAACATCCCTGTTTACAGAATGTGTAATCTGTGTACTGTGATCACATTGTTTTATGATGGATATCAACACTTCATCCATGCTGATCTGCAATTATGGCTGAAATATGCACTGTCAAAAGGTTTCCAAGGTTACGTTGGGGCAGACAAACTTCTCAGCCTCAAACCAGTCATGACTATTCAACACAACAATAAAAGCATAAATGATTCTCAAGTTTATTTCCAGCTAATTTCTTAGTTACATGGTTTTATGAATATCAAAGGTGTTTAGAAGTTGTGTGCGCTGTGTATTTATTAAGTTGGGCAATCAAGAACAAAAACAAAAAAAAAGGTTGCAATGCCACTGAAAACCAATGGGCGGTGGATAGATTTTCTGATGTGTCGGCATAACACACTCACCAGCCACTTTATTAGGTACACCTTGCTAGTACCGGGTTGGACCCCCTTTTGCCTTCAGAACTGCCCTAATTCTTCGTGGCATAGATTCAACAAGGTGGTGGAAACATTCCTTAGAGATTTTGGTCCATATTGACATGATAGCATCACGCAGTTGCTGCAGATTTGTCGGCTGCACATCCATGATGTGAATCTGCCGCTCACTGGATATTTTCTCTTTTTTGGACCATTCTCTGTAAACCCTAGAGATGGTTGTGCGTGAAAATCCCAGTAGATCAGCAGTTTCTGAAATACTCAGACCAGCCCCTCTGGCACCAACAACCATGCCACGCTCAAAGTCACTTAAATCACCTTTCTTCCCCATTCTGATGCTCAGTTTGAACTTCAGCAGGTCGTCTTGACCATGTCTACATGCCTAAATGCATTGAGTTGCTGCCATGTGATTGGCTGATTAGATATTTGAGTTAACAAGCAGTTGAACAGGTGTACCTAATAAAGTGGCCGGTGAGTGTATTTCCGTGGATGGAGAAAATCTTTAAAAAAAAATCTACATTCATCATCAACAGTCATCATTGATGACTATGACCTATGCTGTAATCCACCATAGCTTGTTTCCTATATGAAACCCTAACCCTGGCAGCATGTAACCTGGGCAACCGACTGCTCCATCATAAGCTGTATCTTTACATGATGGAAGGCATTCTTGTTCTTCCAGGGAACATGCCACTAGATGTTTTTTTTTTTTTCTGTAACAGAAACTGAAGTGCAACCTGTAGCATCCTTTAAGCAGCTGTTAGGCTTGATAACCCAGGAAATAATGGAATACTTTCAGATTCAACACATCAAAGCTGGAGTGCCAACGTAACTCAAAAGCAAAGATGTCAGGAGCATCATTTTTTAGATCTGGCAACAGTACATATGAGTCATCCAGGGGTGGCTGGTGGGGGGCAGAGTGATATATTAGAAGAGTGATGTGAGTCATCCAGGGGTGTCTGGTGGGGGGCAGAGTGATATATTAGAAGAGTGATGTGAGTCATCCAGGGGTGTCTGGTGGGGGGCAGAGTGATGTAAGTCATCCAGGGGTGTCTGGTGGGGGGCAGAGTGATGTGAGTCATCCAGGGGGGGCTGGTGGGGGGCAGAGTGATATATTAGAAGAGTGACACCATATAAATCACTGGAGGCTTTAAAAATCCTTTATTGGGCTAAATAAAAAAAAATAAAAAAAGTTCAGACGGGGGGGAAATAGTAAAATAAGGCAGTTTCAGCCCCTAAAACGTCATGGCTATTCTGAAGTAAAACAATAAAACTAGCACATTTGGAAAGTCTCTCTCTTGAATTGGTTTAACAACACTACTCTCAGCAGAACTAAGAAGGTGAAGAGTCTCCTTATCTGAGCCAATAGAAAAGGGACCCTGTATTGGGACCACTCTTCTAATATATAACTCTGGGTGGAGGTAGAAATGGGGTGCCAGGCTCCGGCCTCTGCCTCCACCAGCCTCCCCTAGCCTCCACCAGCCTCCCCTAGCCTCCCCTAGCCTCCCCTAGCCTCCACCAGCCTCCCCTAGCCTCCCCTAGCCTCCACCAGCCTCCACCAGCCTCCCCTAGAGTCATCATAGAGATTACACTATGTTGCTTGTTTATACACCTGCTCAGTGTCGCCCTGAGATCGGAAAGGTTGAGGGTTCAATCCCGAGGGTGAAAGGTTGAGGGTTCAATCCCGAGGGTGAAAGGTTGAGGGTTCAATCCCGAGGGTGAAAGGTTGAGGGTTCAATCCCGAGGGTGAAAGGTTGAGGGTTCAATCCCGAGGGTGAAAGGTTGAGGGTTGAGGGTTCAATCCCGAGGGTGAAAGGTTGAGGGTTCAATCCCGAGGGTGAAAGGTTGAGGGTTCAATCCCGAGGGTGAAAGGTTGAGGGTTCAATCCCGAGGGTGAAAGGTTGAGGGTGTCCAGTATTTATTAAGTTTGGCATTGAGGACGAAAGCTAGCGCAGGTTTGTTTCCGGGCAGAGAGGCGCACGCTGCAGAGACGGGAGATGCGGGCTGCTCTGGCTTGTGTGTTCTGGTGCACTGGGCTACTTATGTTTACTTCCTACTCATACATGCATGACATGCTCCTGGATGGAAGCTAGTTCCCATGGAATGAATGCACTCTCCCCCACTTCTCCTTCAACATCTAGTGGTTGTAATGGCTGTATAAAGTACTACACTGCCTTTGCTTCAAACACCCTGTAATTAAACACTGATTAAGTCCCTCTGGTTCAATTTCAGTGCTCGCTCCCTGTCTTTCTCCCTCTCCTTCTCCCCCCCCCTCTCTATTTCTCTCTCCCTCTCTTTCTCCCCCCTCTCTCTCTCTCTCTCTCTCTCTCTATTTCTCTCCCTCTCTCTCCAGCCCCCTCTCTCTCTCTCTCTCTCTCTCTATTTCTCTCCCTCTCTCTCTCTCTATTTCTCTATTTCTCCCCCCTCTCTTTCTCCCCCCCCCTCTCTATTTCTCTCTCTCTCTCTCTCCCCCCCCCCCCCCCTCTCTCTCTCTCTCTCTCGTTATTCCTCCCTCATGTCTGGGTCATGCTATCACTTAAGGCTAGTAATAGTGTGCATGTGACGCCTCTGAGGGGTCACAGCCTTTCTTCAATTGTTGGCTGCTTTAATTCCGGATGATAACGATGATGTAAGAAGAACCCAATTAAAAAAAGAATAGGGATCCAAAGCGTAACAGGACCAGGAGAGTTAATGAGAGACATCAGATCAAGAGAAGAGGTGGATTAGGACGGCGGGCCTTTGAGATAGAGGTGAGGATGAAATAACTTCAGGTGAAACAACAGCAATAAGAGTTGAATTCCTCAGTCAAGCGGGACTGCAGAGTAAACACAGTGTAAACACTGCAGAGGGGATATTGGAGAGTGAGGGAGGAGGGCAGGTATTTCATCTGCTGGTTTGAAATAGGGCTTTTTCCTCTGTGCCGTCTGAGTAATGGAGAATACACACACACGCACGCGCGCACGCACGCACACGCACACGCACACGCACACAGTTTTAGGCAACAACAGTAGTTCTGAGAGCCAGATGAGGACAGACAGCCTTTTTCAGTTGCTTTGTGAATCCTACAATAGAGCTAACACATTTCATGTATTGATCCACACAAACTGGAGAGGTATCATCCCATTCAATCATCCCATTGTTCAGCTTTACACTGTACTGTAGTTAACCCTTAAATGAATAGCTAGCTTTCACAGCTTTGAGACACTTTACAGTACATTAACTCAAAAAATGTATTGAAAAAATAAATAAAGGGAGAATTTCTTAAGTGGAATGTGTTTCCATTGACACAGCCATGGTAGTAGCAGCTGTTGTACATAATGGTATTGTATGAGGTTGAGATACGGTACATCCAAACAAACACCTGACAGCTGACACCTTTTGCTACATGACAACAAACCTTCTTGAGACCAGGCTTTCCTCGTTCGCAAAAGCCTGGAGAAATCCTGTGCAGAAAGTTGCTACAAAGGGGTGGAAACCTTTTTGAAATTAGTGGAGCCTCGCCAGATGTCAAACCAATCAAGTACCTAATGTCTAATTCATCGACTAGGTCTTGTGTACAGAGCACACTTCTGGCCACACTTCTAACCCTAACCCTAACCCTAACCGAAACAGAATTTTTTTAGGGTTTTTCTTTTAGGTTGTCTTCCATTTTGTTCAGTGCTGCAAGCTAGCATCAAGCAACTCAACTCTCTGTGAAATAGTTCTACCCGGTCGACATGACGACACACACAACAACAAGCAATCGTCTACGGACATGTGGGGGAGGGTTCTTGGAATGAAACATCCAATGAAATTGCGAGCACATTCTCCCATCGCTCCGTCCAAGTTCACTCCAAGCCAGATCGACTAAACAGAAATTCTCTAGACGTGAGAACAATGCGATTATGGTTGTGAACAAAAAGCTGTTTCAGTGGGAAAGTATTCTATCCAATCCTATCTAAACTTAGGAAAGGCGGAGATCAAACGCTTCCAGAAGCCAAGATTAGAAATATTGAATAAAACATTGATATGTCTTCTTGTTACTGACAGTTGTAATGTTTAAATGATGATTCGCCCCGAGGTCCCCGCAAGGCATCATGGAGAATCATTGAAGGAAGGATTCTTATTGGATTACAATGATGAACAAAACCTTCACAGAGGCTCAAGAGACACACACACGTGCATGCACGCACACCCTCTTTCTCATACACAGACACACACACACACACACAGACACACACACACACACACACAAATAACCTCACTGTCTGAAATAGCTTCGACCGCTCTCTCCCTCCAACAGGCAGTGTCCAAGGAACAGACATTCAGTGTGATCCTCCAACCCTCTGTCCAAGTCAGGTCTGGTTGGGCAGGAGTTGAGCCTGCATCGTGTTGACAGCATGATGTCATTGCTCAGACGGTGGGGGGAGATGGGGGGGGGGGCTGACTATGTGGAGGCCAGGCATCTGAGGGACTGCCACTGAGAGTTCATTGTTGGGTGTGTTTGAGAGGTGGAGGTGGTTGGGGTGGGGGTGTTGGGGATTAGGGACTTCAGGCTTGCTGGAAGGCTGGAATCTGTTTTTGTGGCCAAAAATAAACAGTCTGGAGAGAGTCTGCTAAATGACTCAAATGTGAATGCAAAACAATAGTGTACAGTATTAAGATGTGAAAATTAAAACTGTTTTTCAAACGAGGCGAAACTCCCAACGACACCCTCCGAGTTGGGAACTCCTAAGGCACTGTTTTGAAATGTTTGTCTGTACGAACCGTCGTTAAAAACATATTTGTCCCGAGGTTTGTTTGCGAGCGCAAAATGAACACCTTTCCATCAAACGTCAAAACCATCAAAGCCACCATCATTCTGGCTTGCCCATGGTAATCTATACTGATCTATTAGAAGCAACACCACCTCTCTTTAACTCTTCGGGAGTTGGTTTTGGACCGAGGTTTGGGCTGAATCTGGTTCCATAAAGCTTGTTCTTAGGGGGAGTTCATGAAAGGGCCAGGGCTGAGAACACTCACTCTCAATCAGATCACAATACATAATGGATGTCCATGTGAATAACTTATGAAGGAGTGCCATGAGAAAATGACTTGCTCCTGAGGTACACACACAAAAAACAGCCACAAGCTCTCAGCCGTGCACACAAGCGCACAAAAAGAACACTGGTCGTCATCAGTCACCGGATGGGATGAAGCCGAGTAAGTTGGATGTAGCATATGATGTGAGAGAGGCTGAGGAAATACAGACACGCGCGAAGTTTTCTGAGGTGAAAGTTGGTCAGAATTTCATGTTTGTCCAAAAAAAGCCAATGCAAATGAGGACAAGGCCATGAAACCAGGCTGCAAAATGAAGACATATGACACTCATCACAATTCATTACTGCACACTCAGTCGTGTCCTCATCACCACCATGACTCATTCTGTGTGTAATTGTGTGTGAAGTAGGATGCAGTTCTGCCCTATAAAGATAATGTAGAGAAACTTCTGGAATCATAAGGCTGATAAAGGCCGCCTCACCCTATACTAACCCTAACCCCGAGACCTCTTCTCCCCTGCTACCCCCCTGGAAGTTCTCTCCTGCTAATAAAATATATATATTAAAAAAAAAAAGCCTACTGGCATTACGACTGCCAATGGCCCCTGGTGTGAGCATTGATTACGTTATCTCATGATGACTGATGGATAGATGATTCACTAACTTAAACAAATGAATTGTTGTACGTCACTTTGGATAAAGGCGTCTGCTAAATGCCATCAATGTAAATGTAAATGTAGAGAGAGGGAGTTCTGGGTTGAGATTAATAAAGATGGTTGCGTCTTAGTAAGACAGTACACTGTCACATCTCCAATAGTCTGCAAATCATTTATTAATTATTTAGCGGGACAATTTAGATCATTTTTAGGCCCTTTTTCTTCATTATTTTCCGTTTCAAAATGTTTTGAAAGCAGTTTTTTGTACGCCATTTATTGTCTGATGTTGTGTTGTTCTTATTGTCTTCGTAAAATGGTGTGATGGTTGGGATCCAATGGCATATCACATCATCACACACATACTGTATGGAGTAGGCCAGTGGAGGTTGAAATCAGAGAACGGTGTTTGATACCATTCCTCATTCCATTCCATGCATTACAATGAGCCCGTCCTCCGATTTCTACCTCTACCAGCCTCCACTGGTGTAGGCCCATATACTCTATGTCCCTCTTCATTGTTGTCAGGTCCCAGTAACATGTAAAGACATTAAAGTAGGTCTGTTGGAAATCTGCCACCTCTGACCACCGCGGTGAAACAATACACCCTCCCTTATAATAATATCCCCCCCCCGAAATAGACCTGCAGTGTCAGACGTTAGCTGTTGTGTTTCTGCATGCGCGCGCGATTCCAAGAGGCAGCCACCAGAGACTGAAAGGCGAAACATCAGTGAGACCACTCCCCTAGAACACCCCTGGCCCCTCCCCTAGAACACCACTGGCCCCTCCCCTAGAACACCCCTGGCCCCTCCCCTAGAACACCCCTGGCCCCTCCCCTGGAACACCCCTGGCCCCTCCCCTAGAACACCCCTGGCCCCTCCCCTAGAACACCCCTGGCCAGTAACATCATGTTTGTATACAGAACAAACCGAGTGTCACCCCTAGACACTCCATCTTAGAAAGCGCTTTTCGGGACCAAAACAGAGTTCGCGAATGAAATATTTATGTCAAGCCATCTCATTCCCTGATCACTACGGATTTAACATAGCCATTACAGCCATTAGAAAGCTTTGAGAACGTTTGAATGCTACACCTCGAAGTCGTTAGCATGCGTGTGTGCAGACATACTGCGCTTTGCTCTTTGTCGTTTTAAAAAGCTGCTCCACACAATCAGACCCATGCCTGAGACAGAGGATGCATCATGGAAGCCAACGCAACAGATCTGGGCTGAGTTATTGAGTTGTCGGAGGGCCGCATTGAGGCTCGGCTGCATTTGTTTCCTGGGAAATGTGTGAACAGCTCTATGTTGCTGCTCATCAATGATGTGTGGGCGCGTGGAGGTCACGCAGAGACGGAGCAGACACGTACAAGCAAACACTCCTCTCGGCTGGCTAATTTGCTCAATAGGGGAAACCATCTTGAGTCATTTTTCGTGTGTGGCTGTTACAACAACAAAGCGCCCCGACAACAATTAGACACAGCTGTTTTAATCAATCCGTTTTCTCGGAGTGGTCTCTCTCTCTCTCTCTCTCTCTCTCATCAAATTACAGGACAAACAGCCACAGGGTAGAATTAGACCAGAGAAAGACTTTCCAGCTGAAACCATGACACAGTATGGCTCATCTCTGAACAACGGCTGGGAACAAAGAGGACATTCTAAAGGGTAGAGCACACATGCAGTATAGATGCTCACACATTCACACACGCCATGCAAAAACACCATACGCGCGCACACACGCGCGCACACACACACACACGCGCGCGCACACATGCACACACACACACACACTGACAGCACACTGACTCACAAAAGCATTACTTGGGTTGTTTGGTGGCTGGCTGGTGATGATATTATGAGTGCAGATGCAGCCCTTAGCTCCCGGGCCCCCCACAGGGGAGCACTAAAAGCAAATCCTGACCTTGTTGATCATTAATAATTCACCGGAAATCAGGGTTAAAATAAGTGCACCATCGAGCGACGCATCATTTATACAGGAGCCAGGGAGACGGTGGTCTCCAACATCATAAAGTTTGTATAAGGTGCCATCCTGCTCCGCCTGGTCTAGCTGTCCACATGTGTTTCAGCATTAGCTCCATTACGCTGGAGGCACGTTGAGTCATCCTCCAATTCGGCCCAGCTGGCAGAGGGGGAAAATGGAGCTGGCAGACGCCATTGTGGGGATAGAGGGCCGTCAACGCCTGCCTGGGCACGGCCATGATGGTCCAGAGCCAGCTAAAGACTCGTACAGTAGGCTGAGTTAGGAATATCGCTCCCTAGCCCGGATTGACCCCCGACACATCCCTCTCGGGCTGAAAGGACTGGATAGGTAAGAGCTAGAGGGTAAAAATGTGAGCGAATACCATGTTTCTTTTACCTGCCCTCTTCTTTCTAGGAGTGGCTAGAGGGGGGTAAGGGGCCTGGGGCGGGTTTGGAATCCAGCCATATGTAGACCACAGCCACAATACTGTCTGTCAGTTTAAGACTTGGAACAAAACGCATCCTCTTTGTACAACCTCATTTTCAGCAGCAACACCTTGCATCAACGATACAATCGAAACATACCTTTGAATGGATATGCTTGAAACAAAGAGCTTTGCAGCCTTTTTTAGTACTCAATTCAATTTAGACCACAATAGACCACGGCCATCCTGTCATACTGTAGCAGCCCTACGGCTTCACTCACCTGGAGAGAGATGTGATGGAGATGACTCTGGTACGCTTCCATGGTGATTTAAATCACACGCACAAACACACAATGTTTAGATTCTAGTTGGATCTTGGTCACCTGACGACCTGGCAAAGATCCTACTCGGGAAGGAAACGTTGTCTGTTTGAGTGCCTGAATTAAATCACCATGGGAACATCCCGCAGTTGCAGACATTCCTTTTTTGTTTTTATATATATATCTGTCATATATATATATGTGTTCTTTTGTCCTGCACCTGATGAATTGGATGTGCATATTTGTCTGCTATGCCTCTGGGGCATTAAATAGAGGAATGAAACATACAGCACATGACTACAGATCCCTGTTTCGTTGTACAGGGAAACATGTTTTCTGCCAATGATAATAAACCCTTTGAATCTTTGAATCTTGAATCTTGAATGACTAACAAACGGTGTTCTTCCCTCTCTCTTTGGCATTGACAAATATACAATATACTTTGTATAAAAACGTCTGCTAAATAACTGAGATGTGAAAATGTACTGTTGGAGGCAGAAATCGGAGGATGGGCTCATTGTAATGCATGGAATGGAATGAGGAATGGTATCAATTTCTACCTCCACCAGCCTCCCCTGGTACAGTAGGTTAAAACAGGGTCAGAGTAGTTGGATCTGCTCTAAAGCAGAAGTAGTCTGTAGCAGAGTGAAACTAATTCCAGGGTAACATGGAAAAAGTGTATCTGACATGACACAGGAAACAGAATAAATTAAAACCTGAAAATGACAGTAAATTATTTGGCAAAGCACAGCACGG
This sequence comes from Argentina silus, assembly GCF_951799395.1. Classification (NCBI taxonomy): domain Eukaryota; kingdom Metazoa; phylum Chordata; class Actinopteri; order Argentiniformes; family Argentinidae; genus Argentina; species Argentina silus. The sequence continues at coordinate 74,127 of NW_028152794.1, read as the reverse complement.
ATATTTGTCACCTGCTGACAGAAATAATATTAATATAATAATAAATAAATAATAATAATATATGCCATTTAGCTGACGCTTTTATCCGAAATGACTTACATTGCAGTGAGTGCATACATTTCAGTACATATGGTCCCAGTGGGAATCAAACCCACAACCTAAGCGTCGTTAGCGCCATGCTCTACCAACTGAGCCACAGAGGACCACCGAAAGTCGTGTTATTTCTACAAGGAGAAAGGAGCTTTTAAAAGGGTTTAACACAAGCTGGATTTGAGGGCGCCTCGCCAGTGTTTTAAATTAAGCAGGTGGTGAAGATTTACATTTTTATGGAGCTGTGATGTCCACATTTTGCCCTCAGGAATAGGAATGAGATTGGAAGGCTAATTCTTATATCAATAACAAGTCTAGGTTTAAAGAGGGTATCAACTGCCACAAATACATACTATAAGTGAACCAATACTTTCCAGACTCTTTCCAAATGTACTGATTTGGATATCTGTGGGTGGCGATGCGATATGCAGTGCTTGTTTATTCTTGGAGTTGGGGGAGTGCTAAAAGTTCAGGTTTAGTTTAGATCTGTTCAGGTTTAGTATGCTAATCACATGGAGTGTTTCAACTGACAAGTTGTTTCAACTGACAAGCACTTTTTAAATGTACTTTAATGTCAGTAGATTTTGGATTAATGCTAATGTTGTATTGTACGACTCAAATAACACACCAAAAAAAGAAATCCAGTTTTATGAGCAGAGTGAAAGTGAGAATGTATTTACGGGGGAGAAAACAATTATCCTCACCAGTCAGACAACTGGCCACTTTGAAAATCACCCTGTCAAAACAACCGTGCATAACAGCTTAGACAGAACATGCTCGTTCTAGCTGAAAACCACCTGAATCGCTTCACATTTTACATTTCTGACATATTCTCTCTCATCACCTTGCTTGCTATTCATTCACACACATTTGATGTTAACAAAGCTTGAAAACTGACAGTGCAGAGAGTCTAGTTCAACTTTCTCTCAAATTCTTGCCACGATTTCATTTAATATTCTTCTGTCATTTTTTTTTGGGTCCATTATATTTTCGTCGTCGGAGGCTTTCAAAAGGACTGCCTGTCTAACCATGCAAATGATTCTGAGGAGGAGAGCCCTGCGTTTCAAAAGGCTCCTGTGTATTTGCATTTTGTAAATGCTGTCAGATATCTTCAAGTGGCTTGTATCCTCTGCAAATCCCTTTAATATGCTTCAGACTCCCTGCTGGGCCCAGAAAATATGCTGGAAAGTATATCGAGGACACACTGTATACAACTTGCTTAGGCTAGAGAATAGGCAGCAGAATGAATAATGGGGGTAAATACACCCGCGAATGAATCAATATGGAGCTGGAGCTGGAGCTGGAGCTGGGGCTGGAGCTGAGGGGCTGGGGCTGGAGCTGGAGCTGGAGCTGGAGCTGGGGCTGGGGCTGGGGCTGGAGCTGGGGCTGGGGCTGGGGCTGGAGCTGGGGTTGGGGCTGGGGTTGGAGCATTGAGCGCGGGGGCAAACCACTGTGCAGGATGAGTGTGGAGAGAAAAGCACTTCACGTGGCACAGTTTGATAGGCTTGTAGGGGGAGTAAACTAACTCTGACACACCTACCCACACACACACACACACACACACACACACACACACACACACACACACACACACACACACACACACACACACACACACACACCGACACTCTCATGCACAGACCCCCGGCAGGCTTGCTTCCCAAAGGACCCTGGGAAGGATGAGGGGAGGAAATGATACAATCACACAGAAACATCTAATAACTCACTCCCTTCATTCCACCGCTCTCTCTCTCTCTCTCTCCTCTCTCTCCTTCTCTCTCCTTCTCTCTCTCTCTTCTCTCTCTCTCTTCTCTCTCCCTCTCTCTCTCTCTCTCTCTCTTCTCTCTCCTTCTCTCTCTCTCTGCTTTTCTCTTTTCTTTCTCTAGAACATGGGGGAATTAGAAAAAAAGAGAAGAATGCGGCTCATGTTTTGTTCCTGTGACGTGTCCGTGTGCCGGCAATCTCCCGGCTTCATTGAGGCAGTGGAGGGAGCGTGCCTAGAAACAAGACGTGCAGTCAAGGGGAAAATAAACTGAGCAGAGAGAGGAAATGGAACACTGACACGTTGGCATAGAGACGACTACAGTTACACTACGCACCCCTACTGGCTTCTCCTGCACTATGCTCTGGGCCAGGGGAGGCCGGGGGAGGCTGGGGGAGGCCAGGGGAGGCTGGGGGAGGTCGACCTCGGAGGATGGGGCTCAAACACGAGTCCGATAACATTCCTCATCCTCTTCCATGCAGTCCGGTCAGGCCGTCCTGTGAGTTCTACCTCCACCAGCCTCCCCTGCTACACAGATCTAGGGCCAGACTGCTGATGTTAAAAACAGTATTGTATGGGTTGTATGAAAGTATGAAAGAGATATCTTCAGTCATATCTGATATCACCTCTACTGTAAGGTGATGCATTCTTTGGCACATTATCTATAGACTGGGTTCAATTAATCACAGAGGTCATTATAACATCCTCATTATATCCTTATTTTATAAGTGTTCTTATTTTATTTATTTTATTTAACCTTTTCAGGCGAGCCCTGCTTACAAAGGCACAAGAGGAAAAAAAACAAGAAACAAAACAAGAAAGACATTCCAAACAAAATGAATAAAGAAATAAAAAAGGATACTATTTAAGCCCTACAGTGAGCTAGGGTTAGGGTTAGATTAAGCCTTACAGTGAGCTAGGGTTAGGGTTAGATTAAGCCTTACAGTGAGCTAGGGTTAGGGTTAGATTAAGCCTTACAGTGAGCTAGGGTTAGGGTTAGATTAAGCCCTACAGTGAGCTAGGGTTAGGGTTAGATTAAGCCTTACAGTGAGCTAGGGTTAGGGTTAGATTAAGCCCTACAGTGAGCTAGGGTTAGGGTTAGATTAAGCCTTACAGTGAGCTAGGGTTAGGGTTAGATTAAGCCCTACAATGAGCTAGGGTTAGGGTTAGATTAAGCCTTACAGTGAGCTAGGGTTAGGGTTAGATTAAGCCCTACAGTGAGCTAGGGTTAGGGTCAGATTAAGCCTTACAGTGAGCTAGGGTTAGGGTCAGATTAAGCCTTACAGTGAGCTAGGTGAAACACACTCATTACCAGCATCTTAAATGGCCTCAGAGGCACTGTTCATTTTTCATAATGGACATGAGTCTCAAATGTTGAACTCTAACCCTAACCCTGATATACAGTATATATCTAACCCTAACCCTGATATACAGTATATATCTAACCCTAACCCTGATATACAGTATTCCATGACCCTTTCCTACTCAACAGGCTCATGCTACGAAGGAAGACATCAACTGAGTGTCAGCGACCATATCGTGAGCCCTATATCTTCCGACACCGGCTGAGTTCAAATATCACACTGATGAACCGTCTCCATCCACATCCATTTATCTCCGAAAGTACACGTTGAAGGAAGATCTATTCTTTTCTCACCTTAACAATTCTGATTAAGAGATTGGCCAAGTGGAATAGATGGCTCGTGGAATAACCTTGATTTTCTTCCAAGTCCTCCGGGCTGGTATTGAAACATTCATCAAAAGGGCGCGGAGAGAGAGACGAACATATTTTAGCTCACAGCTCCGAACGACAGGTCCCACTCATAACGTCTCTCTCTCACACACACACACACACACACACGCATGCACGCGCACGCACGCACACACACACACACACACACACACACACACCTCCACTCCATTACTCAGTTGCATTTTTACAATGCGGAGTACTGTATAATGAAGTGAGTCCCAGCACTTTTCCACCTCATAATGGCTAATCTAAAGATCATTAGTAACAGTAAACGCTTGACTTGTGTTATTTATTATGCTGTTCTGTTTCCTATTAAAACCTCCACTGGCCTGTGATTTATGCCAGGGTGCCTCCATGCATGTGCCGAGTCCTCGACAGGGGCAGACTGTTAATAGATATGATGTGTGGGGATATGTGTGCGTGCGTGCGTGTGTGTGTGTGTGTGCGTGTGCGTGCTTCTGTACGTGTGTGTGTGCGTGTGTGTGTGTGTGTGTGCGTGCGTGCATGCTTCTGTACGTGTGTGCGTGCGTGCGTGCGTGCGTGCGTAGATGCCATGTGTGTGATTCCTGCCAGTGAAGGATCTCACTGACGGATGAAATTGCTTTCATGTACTGGCTGGCCATCACCGGCACATTAAAATCTGATTTGGGGTTGATCTGAAGCAGGGTAACAAAAATAACATGTCTTTTTTGAGGGGATATTTATTTTGAGTGCTGCTGTGTTTTTTGATGTTGCATTTATAGCCTCTCAATAATTGTAGGATTTATAGTCTGTTGTTGACCCAGACTGTCAGCAGCTAAAACCCCTAAGAGCTAGCCTAGCTTCCTCACTAATCAATAGAGCGCTGTGCTTTACAAAAAATTGATTTTAATGTGGTCCCATATACTTGAATACACATAAATAAACATGGACATACATGTCAATAATTGATTTTGCTGGTCTCAATGGGACTTCTTGGTAAAAATGTATTTGATTAAATTTAATGAATAAAAAAAATATATCTATATTTCTAAAAGTTAATGTCAACCAAAATGTAATATCGCTATGACTCAAATATGACTCATAATATCCTAAAAGGTTATTCTCTCTTCCTTCTTCCTGTCTCTGTAATTCCACTTCCTTCTCACCAGGCAAATCACCATGACATTTTGTCCCGATGGTCTTGTTCATGATCCATATCCTACCCTGTAAAAGCCAATGGAGATGGATGGGGCTGCCGAGCCCCGCCCTGACAGACGCGCTGGCACACACGCACACATACGCACGCACACGCACACATACGCACGCACACCCTGGGCTGCAGTGAACCATGCAACTGGTGATAAAAGCAGATGTTATCACCCCCAGCCTTGTCCCAGGGGACGGCCCTTCACTGGGCTCCTCCTCACGGCCCCCCTCCCCCAACCCCCAACCCCCTCCCCCGCTTTAAAGCTTTGTTTTGTTTTGGTCGTGCAACTGAACGATGTCCCTGAGGAACAGCAGTGCCATCACTAGCACAGGTCACAGGTCACACCCCTGGTTGGAGTCACCTCACTGAGCAGCTCTGCATCAGCGTCGAAACTGCCCCTACATTACCTCTCTTCTATCGAGAGAGAGAGAGAGAGAGAGAGAGAGAGAGAGAGAGAGGGAGAGAGAGAGGGGGGGGAGAGAGAGAGAGAGGGGAGAGAGAGAGAAAGAGAGAGAGAGAGAGAGAGGGGGGGAGAGAGAGAGAGAGAGAGGGGGGGGAGAGAGAGAGAGGGGGGGAGAGAGAGAGAGAGAGAGAGAGAGAGGGGGGGGAGAGAGAGAGAAAGAGGAGGATAGATGGGGGAGAGAAAGATCCATTTCTCTCTCTCTCTCCCTAATACACAGTAGCATATATTCATTCAGTACATCGTACCCAGGAGGATTTACAGTTAGAGGAGAAAAAAAGTATAAAATAAAACTGATTCAAATGTTTGCATTTGCTTGGCTGGCTGCTTCGTCTTCCTAGACACGGCTAGACTCACACCTGATATGCTACCCCCCCCCCCCCCCCACACACACACACACTCTTCCCTCTCCCAGCCCCCATCTGAAATGCTGCGTAGGCACACTGAGAGGCAGAAAAACAAATATGATCAGAGCTCAAATTGATTACAGAGGAAAATGGCCTGTTCTCAAGCACTGCTGGAGCTAAACACTGGCAACGTCACTGAGCTGAATTAACAGTTGGGATTATATATTAGAGGAACATAGGAACCCAAACAGCGGTGCCTAGTACAGAAAAGTATAGAAAAGCACAAAGGGTGTTTAACACACATAACACACATACGTTTTAACAGTTTACATTGGTTCCACTCTTTTTAGGTTTGAGGCTGAGGTACAATGTACAGGTGCATCATTTCTGTGTCCTCAACATTGGGACAGGTGTAATCAACATTGGGACAGGTGTCCTCAACATTGGGACAGGTGTAATCAACATTGGGACAGGTGTAGTCAACATTGGGACAGGTGTAACGCCCTATTAGACTCAATCTAGCACCACCAAAGTATTTGAAAAGGAGACTAACTAAAGTATGTGATCCACTCTCACCGCAGTGGGTCCAGGCCATTATCATTAGTTGACCTTGTGAACGTACTGTAAGTGCCCCATCATCTTCAATCACCTCAGATTGCTTTTGATTTGTGCACAAAACTGAACAATCAACTGCACTCAGAAATCAAGGTACCTATGTCCCCTGTGCTCCCCACAAATAGTCCTCTTACCATCTGGTGGGGAAGGAAGGAAAAGAAGGAAGGGAGGATGGGAGAAAGGAACAGAGAGACAGAGATGATGATAATTAATGAAAACAAAACCCTATCCTCCTTTGATTGGCTGGCGTACTCCCCTGACTCCCCGTACTCCCCCTCCCCTGAAGAAACACCAGGGAAAGCGGGGAGGCATTCAGAACCGGCTGAGAGCTCAGGCCCACCGTCCACCTCTGCCTAGCATACTTCTTGCTAATGTCCAGTCTCTGGAGAACAAGATGGATGATCTCAGGGCGAGGATTACTTTCCAGCGAGACGTAAGAGACTGTAACATCCTTTGTCTAACAGAGACATGGCTTACCTCGTTGGTACCGGACCGAGTCATCTGCCCTTCCGAGTCCTTCTCTGTTTTCCGGGCGGATAGAACGGAGGAGTCCGGCAAATCCAGGGGTGGTGGAGTTTGTTTCATGACCAACAACAACTGGTGTAATCCTAACAACGTAACGACGATTTCTCGGTCCTGCTCGGCTGACCTGGAGCATCTGACCATCTCATGCCGCCCATTCTACCTTCCCCGGGAGTTCAGCTCAGTCATCATCACAGCCGTCTACACTGCACCACAGGCCAACACCGAGGCAGCGCTATCGACCCTACATGACACGCTGTGCCGGCGTCAGAGCAACCACCCTGATGCGGCGATGGTAGTAACAGGGGATTTCAACAGGGCTAACCTTAAAAAAGTTATGCCTAACTTCCGCCAACACATTACGTGTGTCACCAGGAGAGATAGAACTTTGGACCACTGTTATACTCAGTTTGGGAATGGGTCAAAGCTGTTTCCTCTCCCTTTGGGAAGTCAGACCACGCCACCATGTTGTTGACGCTTGTTTACAAACAGAGGATCTTACAGGAAAGCGGCGGTCCGACCAATCAGAGTGACGTCGACTGGGATATGTTCCAATCAAGTTCCAGCGATGTCAGCGAGTTTGCAGAGACTGTCCTGGACTTCACTTCAACATTAGCCGACAGCATCGTACCAACAAGAACGGTCAAGATCTACCCCAACCAGAAACCCTGGGTCGACAGTTCCATCCGCGCCGCTCTGAGAGCCCGCACCGCTGCTTACAACTTCGGCACTCACAAACTCACTGACATCATAACACATACGCACACACATAATTACCCATTGCAGACTCATCTTTCACTGTAATTAACTGTACTGTCAACCTGTCATTGGCATTGTATATAGTAATTCCATTGTGTACATTGCTGTTTATACTGCTGTTTATATTCTATTTATTTGTATTGTTGCACTGCTCTGTGGCACTGTCACTTTTGCATTTCACTGCATACTTGTATGCACGTGACAAATAAAGAATCTGGAAAACAAAACCCTATCCTCCTTTGATTGGCTGGCGTACTCCCCTGACAGCGTTTGAATGGTTGTCATGGTCCCCTGGTAGCCCCTTGCCTGTGTATGCATGTGAGATCTCCCCTTTCTCTCCCTCCAGCTGCTGTCACAGCTATAAATATCACTTATCACGCTGGCTGACTTTCCTCTGGCGAGGGAGGGGAGGGGAGGGGAGGAGAGGGAGGGGAGGGGAGGAGAGGGAGGGGTGAGAGCACTGCACAGGTATGATTGCTTGCCAAGACAAAAGGCATCCGTCAACTTTCACAGAGTTTCGTATTCATCCATAATTTGCGTCCAGTGATGCATAACTATCGCCGTGGTCATGTGTGCTGCTCAGTCGGGGGCGGTGCCCTCCCGCTTGCCAAGCTCTTTGATTCGTCAGCACCTCTCTGCTCTGATCAATGGGCGAGGGAGCGAGGGATTGGTGGGTGGGGGGGTAGGGGAGGAGGGGGAAGAGCACAGGGGGGCATGGGGGTGGGTGGGGAGTAGGGGGATTGGGGGGGGGGGATTCACCAGCATCTCACTGTACAGATCAATCGGTGAAGGAGCGGGTCGATGAGAGGTTGGGGGGGGGGGTGTAGCCCCTGGACTCCAGCTTGGTTCTGTCTATGAACAAAGGCTGGATATACACACACACACACACACACACACACTTGTGCACGCACACACAGTGCAGAGTCTTGTAAACCCTGCTGTAAAGCCAGCCTTGGTCTCGACGTGGCGGGGGGCATGGATTGAACCCACCATCACACTGCCCTGCCGTCATAGAATATTCTCTGCGCTTTCTCGCGGCTTAATGGCACCCTGCTATTTCTGCTATCCCATAGCCAATTAATCTGTGGAAGACACACATGTGCTCACATGTAGATTCACGGCAGAGGTGTGCAGGGAACAAAATCCACTTTCACAAAATCCACAAAAAACTGTGTTGTTGTTGTGATCCGATGTTTCTACCATGTCTCTCTCTCTGTATATCTCTCTCTCACCACAAAAGAGGTAGAGAACAAGCAGGGAGTGGAAAAGATTGAGTGTGTTAAGTTCTCAACAGGGACCTTTCCATATCTTTGTGAAAGCACCAACCGCTGTGCACCACAGACTCTGTATGGACATAAACACATGTGGCACGGAGACAAAATCCTCTCACACCAGATGAGACAAGCAAATCTGGAGACAGCAAACCTGGATTTCTGATGGCCATTGATGATTACATCACCACGGTAGCTACAGTGTGAGCATGCTTGTGTGCCCGTATCAAAAATGCATGACGCATATTAACCATGCTTTCAGAAAGCTTAACTCCAAATGTAGTGAATCGTTAAGCTTGGTACGTCTAAATACAGCAGGGTACAGCAGGCCGGTTGGAGGCAGACATAGGAGGCCTGGCTCATTGTAATGCATGGAACGGAATAGGGAACGGTATCCATTGATACCGGTCCTCGTCGATACCGTTCCTCAATTCAATTCAAAGTGTTTATTATCATATGCACAGTAGAAAACATGTTTCCCTGTACAATGAAATTCTTGCTTTGCTGTCCGCAGAATGCCAACCAATGTCAAATGTACAATACTAAAGAAAAAAAAAATATATACTAAACAAAATGTACAAGATAACAACATTTAAGGCAGCATGTGCTAATAAAAAAGCAACAATAATAATAATAATAAAACAGTGCAAATGTAAGCAGTGCAGTTCCTCATTCCGTTCCATGCGTCACAATGAGCCCTGTCCTTCGGTGTCCACCTCCGCCAGCCTCTGCTGACATGCACACAGCACTCGTGGCACATGGCTTCAGAGACATGCTATTGACGCCCTGGGAAACACACAGATCAAACACTCTGGTTTCCCCACAAAGTAAACACATAAACATCATACATTGTGAATGTGGAGGTAGCGTGACCGTGGCATGTTTACAACCTTCCTTGTCGAGCAGAGAAGCCCTAATTGTCATGAGAACAGCAGGGGGGAACTGCAGTAAATACTTAGACACGCAGCCGTCATCGCTAACAGTCATATTTGATGTATTCAGTATTTTGCTGAGCAGATACCTTACATAGAGCACACAGCCATGCTAATGAGATGCTAATCGCGCGGTGCTCGCTGCTCTCGCCGCCTACAGAGGCAGCTCCATACACCGTCTCCCTACAGAGGCAGCTCCATACACCGTCTCCCTACAGAGGCAGCTCCATACACCGTCTCCCTACAGAGGCAGCTCCATACACCGTCTCCCTACAGAGGCAGCTCCATACACCGTCTCCCTACAGAGGCAGCTCCATACACCGTCTCCCTACAGAGGCAGCTCCACACACCGTCTCCCTGGGCGAATAGGATTTCTGAGTCCGTCTCCGAAACCCGGGGAACCGGAGGAAGTCTCAGCTGTATTATGAGAAACTTTGCTGCCATTTGGTTGGGCTTTAGTTGCTAACTATGCTACTGTTGGATGGGTTGCAGAAATAGATACTATTCTGTTGCTGGCATATTGTCGTCACTATTCCAGACCAGAGCTTATTATAAAAAAAACACGCAGGCAAGTTGTGGATTATCATGATAATAATATGATAATATATACGATAATAATGTAAACAATAGTATGATTGTCAGAAACCAACGGTGGATGGATGGGCTCATTATAATGCATGGAACGGAATGAGGAATGATATAAACACACGTGTTTGATACCATTCCTCATTCCATTCCATGCTTTAAAATGAGCCCGTCCTCCGATTTCTACCTCCACCAGCCTCCCCTGTCAGAAACGTCCATGTGTTGTTACTTCCTAGTTTGCATGCAGGTGAACGTTGCATTTCCAACACCTGTAACTCAACACACTGAACAGAGCCAAGCATGGGCATCACTCTCCCTAACCCTCGACCCATACAAACCTACTCCTCTTTTTTTTAATATATTTTTAATATATTTTAGGGCATTTCTGCTTTATTGGGGATAGAGATAGTGGAGATTGACAGGAAGGATGGGTGAGAGAGAGGAGGGATGACATGCAGGATATGTCGATGGCCGGAATCGAACGATATGGTATGCGCCTTAGTGTGCTACGCCACTGAGCGCCCCCCAAACCTTCTTCTCTAACCTACTAATCTATTCTCACATTCTACCTTTTCTCAAAGTTCAAATGATACACTACTGACACGACTGAGTTTTACTCCATGGTCATTTGAGGGAAACTGAAAAATGGGACCTTCTTACAGTGGAGCACTGTGGCTCTGCTGAAGCTGCCTTTGGGTGATAGCTTCAACTAATGCATTCTTCACCCTAGTGAGGCTTCTGTAAACTTCAGAGGGACTTCAGGTGCCTCCAGGGTTAACCTCTAAGTGGGGCTACACGGCGTACAAACCTAATCCAATAAGGATCGATATCTCCACCTTGGCACTGGAGCAGGTTGGAGAGTTGAAGATGCAGACTGTAACTATAGAGTTCTGGAATCTGTCTGGAAGGTTCTAAAAACGGAACACGGAATATGAACACTGAATAGGAACACGGAACAGCCATGGGCTCTCTGTTCAGTGGTATTCCATAGGGTGAGACACAAAAATAGAAGCATGTATTTACATGTATATGTATTTACATGTATATGTATTACATGTATATGTACGGCTATGATGCTATGTACTTAAAGTGCGTAAACAATTGTCTCAGTGTTGGAGGTGTACCTTTTGCCGATGCCACTTTCTGAAAAGCGGAGGTGACACAATGATTGGTGACCCCAGTAACCGTCCCTGTGCATACTAAGCCCTTTAGAGAAGTATTTCAATGCAGATCTATTCCCCAGGCCAAGATAAGGTCTTGTCTGATTGGAGAGAATAAGTAGCTTCCCTTTTAAAGAAAATAATGGAAGATGAAAAATGTTCCTCTATTATCTGCTCCACCTCACCACCCCGCCACCTCCCTC
>NW_028152794.1:55000-57500 GCF_951799395.1 Argentina silus | reverse complement strand
TACTCTATACTCTATACATACTCTATACATACTCTATACATACTCTATACTCTATACATACTCTATACATACTCTATACATACTCTATACATACTCTATACACACTCTATACATACTCTATACATACTCTATACACACTCTATACATACTCTATACATACTCTATACATACTCTATACATACTCTATACACACTCTATACATACTCTATACATACTCTATACACACTCTATACATACTCTATACACACTCTATACATACTCTATACATACTCTATACATACTCTATACATACTCTATACATACTCTATACACAGCTACTGAATAGATACCAGATCAATATGAGACTGTAGAAATAAGTCCAACCAAGGCAAGGCAACATCCTACCTATCAGTTCTGGCCATGTTTAAGACCCAAACAACAGTTCCACAGCAGGTAACAACCTAACCTCAAATAACCTTGCCTTCCCTCTCATCTCCACAGATCCACACAGATAGACTCACTTCAAACAGCGCTGTCACATTTGACACTAAAACAGATCTTACAATCAGCAGACATATCCTTTTATGACTGCAGTTTAGTGGCCAGGGAGTGATAGGCAGGGAAATTGACTTAAGGAAAGATAGGAGGAACCTTAAGGGAACTATTTGAAAGGTACTGTAGCAAAGCCTGGAGCGGTGTGCTCTCTCTCACACACACACACACACACACACACACGCACACACACACACACGCATACACACACATGCACACACGCACACACATACACATACGTAGACACACACACACGCACACGCACACAGACACATGCACACATGCACATACAAATACATAAACACACACACACATAAAAACACATACACACGCACACAGACACATGCACACATGCACATACACATACAAATACATAAACACACACACACACATAAAAACACATACACACAAACTCACACACGCACACACACACACACACACACACACACACACACACACACACACACAAACAGTGTTATTTCTACATTGTCACTGTCGGTGAGACTCTGGGGATTTCATGTCCTCCAAAGAATAGTTCAAATAAACTGAAAAAATGTGAAATGTGAAACCCAAATACTAAAAGTTAATCACAAAGCGGAATAAAAGATCAAAGGACTGCATATTGTCATATGAAAACTCGGAGACTCAAAAGACAAATAACAGTCCTCGGTTGTTGCAGTGGGGGGGGGGGGTGACGTCCCTGTACATTGCGTCGGCGTGAGAATAGGGAGAGGGTTGAAACTGTTCTCTCACCTACAGCCTCCAGGAACACCTACGACTGACCAAAGCTCTGATTGGTTTGAAAGGTCTGGTTTGCCTGCTAGAACATTCTGACAATAGAGCATTTCTGACAATAATAACGACATTCACGTTAGCCAGACAGAGGGAGGGAGGGGGAGGGACGGAGACTAGAGCTGGAATGGCCTAATGGCAACAGATAACACCAGAATGTGCGACCGTGATGTCACAGAGGGAACGGGCAGGTATAATCATTATAAACACTGCTGCACTGAAAGCACTGAGGTTTGACCGGCTCAGCCTTCCATCTGGTTAACATGGGGGAGGAGTGGGTCGAGATGCCACTAAATAAAACTTAATGAAAATTATAAATAATAATAATAATAAAGATGTATAGTGTACATGCCCCACAACCATTTCACAGCCTCTAGCCTCATTGCCACTTAGTCTCACAGCCTACAAGATGTATTGTTCTGCTGCTCTTTTTTTTTTTTTGTTAATTTGTTATTGCTATTTTGTTAATATTTTGCTATTTTGTAAATTTCTTGTCAGAATTTGCTATTTATTTTTTATGTCCCATGCACCAACCTCACCAAGTCAGTTTCCTGTTTCCTGATTCTGATTCTGATTCTGATTCTGAAACCATGATCATGTTGAAGGGAGAACATAAGAAAGCAATAACAATCAGCACGTCTCTGGAACGAAGAATGTGTTTACTTACTACAGTCCATTCTGACCGCAGGGTTCCAATTCCCTTTCAGGATTCCAGAATGCCAGAATTGGACACTCTCCTCTCCTCCTGCAGGTTAACCCATACCGTTTTCAAAGCAAACTGAGAAACACATGCTGTGTCTTGGGTTTTTTTGTCTCTGGTGCTGGAGGTGCTTTTTCCTCCCAGGTGCCCGAGCCCTTTTCTGGCTTTTGTTGAGGTTTCCATATTTCAGCGGTTGAACTGAAAAGACGGTGGTGTCTGCAGTATTCATAGGAGCTAGCTGGCCCGGTCATTAGCATTCCATCCCCAGACTCTGATCATCACCCACAGGATTTCACCGGGCTGCTATAACAATCAATATGGAAACTATGCAGTGTCATATGATACAACTAGGAGCGTCCTAGTCCTAGATTAGAACACCGTAGGGAGTTATTTTGGTGATTGATCTCAGTTGAGTATTTGCATAGTGCGTTAAGATCAGAACGTCTGTCATAGGCGCCACAGTGCTTTTATGCTACG
>NW_028152794.1:30000-52500 GCF_951799395.1 Argentina silus | reverse complement strand
ATATTTCTATCCTCACGGTAACAGTCGGTAGAGGAATAATTAACCTGTCGACAAGGAAAGTGTGTGATGTTTTGTTTCAGTAGGTTATTTCAAAGGGCTTCACGAAATGCTGACTGGCGTGCACAACCATAACCTGTTGAATGAGACATGGTCTTTTTATCCTCTGTCGAATATGCTAATAATTGCAACGTTAGCTCCTTTTAGGCCGTGTTAAACAGAATAGCACCGTAATGCCGTAGCAACACAAGCTGCTTAAAGATCAAAGGCAAGTTGCAAGGTTGTCGCCCCCCTTCGCCCCCCCATCCTAAAAAGAACATCTATTCTTGTGTCGCATCTTTCTCTCTCGCTCTCTTTTTCTCTCTTTCTCTCCCCCTTTCCCTCTCTACCCTCCGCCCCTTCTCTCTATCCCTCCCCCTTTCCCTCTCTCTCCCTCCCCCCCCCCTCCCTCACTCACTGACTCACTCTCTACCAACCCCCCCGTCCCCAACCCCGGTCTCTCTCTCCATCCATCCAGCTCTCTCTGCCTCCCTCCCTCCCTCCCTCCCTTCCTCTGAGCCAATCTCTTCTTCTTCTTCTCTCTCTCTCTCTCTCCAATCGTAGCCAGTTAATATCTATGACCAAGGAGAGACACTGCAGCTTTTGCAGCCATAGCAAAGCGCTATTCAGAGTGCCACAGTCAGGCTCCTTAAATCCCCCTGAGAGTATGATGTGCCCTCCTTAAGCCCTTCAGCCGTATCTCAGGGCACGCTAAACGCAGAGCTTTACTCCTCCACCACACTCCCTTTGTCTTTGACTTTCACACTTTGGGCTCAAATGTGACTTTGAAACGGGGGGATGTGACAATGCCGCGGGGGTACTCCTTGATTTGATTAAAAGGTGTGTGTGGGGGGGGGGGGTTCACGTATACAGTACCTGTGACTCCTGACTCGAACGAAAGAGGACTCGGAAATCAGGAAATTTATGGTGCAAATCACAACTCAGTGTAGCGGTATTTATAGAGTGATTCTGAGGAGTTCTGATTGTGTTACCGAGTCTATATGATGGAAGCTCTTTAAAAAAAGGCTATTACATTTTACTATTTTGATTAAGTTTCCGATGGCTGAGTGATTTCTGCCCTGTGTTTTATGAACTATACGCTGGGTAATCTTTATTGTTCTTCGGCATAATGAAATCATAAATCTTGGAGATTTACGATACAACTTTCTGATGGTGGCTTATTACTGACAGTAGTGAAATGATCCTTAGCAACTGTTTTTAATTACCAGAGATGACTGTACGACATGGTGGAACAGAGTCTAGTGGGAGAGTTGAATCGAAGGCCATAGAGAGAGAGAGAGAGAGAGAGAGAGGGAGGGAGAGAGAGAGAGAGAGAGAGCTTTTGAGTAAGAGAGAGAGAGAGAGAGAAAAGAGAGGGAGAGAGAGAGAGAGAGGGAGAGAGAGAGAGAGAAAAGAGAGGGAGAGAGAGAGAGACTATTTGTGTTATTTGCAAGCAATGGAGCATGAAGGCCATAGATAGAGAGAGAAATACACAGAGAGAGAGAGAGAGAGAGAGAGTGAGAAAAAGAGAGAAAGAGTGTGAGTGAGAGAAAAAGAGAGGGAGAGAGAGAGTATTTGTGTTATTTACAGGCAATGGAGCATGAAGGCCATAGATATAGAGACAGAGAGACAGAGAGAGAGAGAGAGAGAGAGAGAGAGAGAGAGAGAGAGAGAGAAAAAGTGTGAGTGAGAGTGAGAGAAAAAGAGAGTGAGAGAGAGAGAGAGAGAGAGAGAGAGAGAGAGAGAGAGTGAGAGAGAGTGTTTGTGTTATTTGCAGGCAATGGAGCATGAAGCCCCTCTTGATGTATTTCTCCAGTGCTCACTGAGAACTCCTACACACTGGTGAAAAAAAAAGAGGACTTCAAACTAAGTGATGAAAACACAATTTTTTTTGTGTTTTGTGTCCTCATGAATATCTTTAATATAGATGTGTGAAGATCTGGGGAATGTAAATGTGGGTGGGTGCTCTATATCTCTATATCTCTATATCTCTATATCTCGCTTGCTCCTTGATTTAATGATCATCTCTCCAACCTTGGACTGTGTGAAGATCGCCTCCTCTCTTCCCTCCCTCCCTCCCTCCCTCCCTCTCTCTCTCCCTCCCTCTTCCTCCCTCCCTCCACTGGCTCTCCAGTCCTTGACTGTTTGTTAGAGAGTCCCTGTCAGACTTGCCCTGTCTAATTCCCACCCATTAGCATCTAAATGAACCACGGGACTGCTTAACTAGGTTTGCCTCTTCCCATTGTTCAATTAGTGATGGTAACGAACCTTGATTAACCACTCCGTAAGGGTTCATAAATTAAGCACTCAGGGCCAAATGAATCACCGCTATTCATTCAAGATGAATGGACATTACTCAACGTTGCATACGGCCTCCACAACAACGACAAAAAAAAAAAAACCCGCCGTCATTTATATTCTGGGCCGGGGTTTTTTTTTCCCTTCGACAACGTGACCTTTGCCTACGCTTGTTTGTGAGCCGCTAGCAGGTAGCAGGTAGCAGGTAGCGGGTAAAATGTCATTTATTCCTGATTTGTGTCTGAGCCGGCTGAGAACTGCCACGCCGTGTTTACAACAATTCTGCAACACAGGTAACGTCTGCCTCTCCCAGGTAACGTCTGCGTCTCCCAGGCGAAAACTGGGCCAATTTGATTAATGCCATCATCTCCGAGTGAGAGGCACAGACACAGGGATAAAAAAAGAAAAAAAGAAAAGAAGCTTGCTACGTAGAGAGAGAGAGAGAAATGAGAAAAGGAAGAGAGAGAAATGAGAGGGAGATGGGGGATGAGAGAGAGATTGAGAGAATGGGAGGGAGATGGGGATGAGAGAGAGATTGAGAGAATGGGAGGGAGATGGGGATGAGAGAATGGGAGGGAAATGGGGATGAGATGGGCATGAGAGAGAGAGAAAGAGAGACATAGATGGAGAGAATGAGCGTGAGAGAGAAAGAGAGAGAGAGAGAGAGAATGAGAGAATGGGAGGGAGATGGGGAATGAGAGAGAGAGAGAGAGAGACATAGATGGAGAGAATGAGAGTGAGAGAGAAAGAGAGAGAGAGAGAGAGAGAGAGAATGAGAGAATGGGAGGGAGATGGGGAATGAGAGAGAGAGAGACAGAGAGAGAGAGAGAAATAGATAGATCGATAGATACATAGATTGATAGATAGACATACAGATAGATCCTGTTGGAGGAGGCAGCGATTCCCTTCCAAGAGAGAAACAGGGAAATAAAGAGCAGTTGCTTGTTTTTGGAGGTGAGGTTAGTTTAGCATACAAACAACCAGTGAGTAATTAGTCCCTAGTGGGAAATCACGGCGCGGTGTGAATAACTCTTACTAACACATTCGAAGCTGCAGCCTGTCTTAGGCGTCTGCAGCGGGGAAGAATCGGCCTATTCTGGAGGTGTACTCTCAACACCTCCAGCTATTTGGCCTTTGATCTAACACTTTCACTCAGGCCGGAAACACAGCCCTGGTGGTGCCGTAGACAACACGGGGAGAGCAGAGAGGGCGAAAACCTATAAATCAACAACAAACACTTCATGCAGCCACAGTTTCAATATTGCATTCTTGTGCGGGGGGAGACGGCCTGTTCGGTGTTCTCTGGTAGATAAAAGCTGTGAGAAACAGACTCTAAATAGAGCCTTTGAATGGAAGCCATTAAGAGCGTGACATTACTGAGACACAATGCTGCGTCTTGCCGATTCCCCAGTTTTGAATAGGTGTCTGGGGCTGTAATGAGGCTCCACAACAGCAGCGTACAGATATGTAGGATGGAAGGACATCGCACCATTGATGTGATTACAGTAGGATAGAGCCTTTTGATGAAATCAAACAGCATGTTATTGGATAGTACTATATGCACACACGCGCACACACACACACACACACACACACACACACACACACACACACACACCTATGTGTGTACCTGTGCATGGGCTTCTCTGACTGCTTTTCACCAGGGGAGGAAATCTACAGCCTCACAATGAATGCTGGTCACACACACACACACACACACACACACTCACACACACACCCCCAAAAGGATTTTGTCATTCACCAACACCAACCCACTGTATTTAAATGGTTGATCACAGTAAGGGCACTCACATTGATCGGCGGCCCCTTCAGCTCCTCCACTCTCCTGGGAAGAAAGGAAACACAGGACAAATTGTTATTATAGGTCTCTGACAAAAAAAAGAAAAGAAACCTTCTGTGTCTCTCAACCGAGTAATGCTCCCCATGAAATGTGTGCTTTCCTCCCAGGCAAGAGTGACCCAGCCAGAGAAGTGAGAAAGGCCTCAAACTGTTTCCAGAGTCAATCCATTCTCCTTTTCCCTCCTTGAAAAAAATAACATTTGGCAAAGACTGCAAGACGGCAGGTGTCATCCCTATTTGCTAGGGATCTGTCAGAGGCTTGGGGTAAGGGCCCTCCAGAAGAGCCCCATGCCTGCAAACTTCATATCCCCCAGTGTGAATAACTGAGATCCACTTTGGACTTCTCCAAACAGCTGCTTCTGTTATGTCCGCTCCTCACTCCGAGACATCTACATAATGAAGGTACGAGGACACAATGAGAGCCGGGGGTGGAGATGGGCTGCAAACACAGAGACAACGTTCTCTCTGCATGCCAACTATCATCCCCCATAACTGACATGATGCAGCAAATGGTCTTAATCTGGCCGATAATGAGTTTGACTGACAAAGCATATGTCTCTGATACCCCCCTCTTGGCTGTGGAGGCAAAGAACCTCCCTCCTCTCCTCCTCTCCTCCTCTCCTCCTCTCCTCCTCTCCCCCGCTCCTCCCGGTCCTCCGGGGCCTCTGAAGAGACACACCACTTTGCCTGTGTGTGATTACTGAGACTTGGAGCCAAGGCAAACCCTCCTCTCAGAAGCCATCTGTCCATCCTCACTGCAGACGATGCTGTGTCTCCTCCTCACCGCGGCAGAGCGGAGCGGAGCGCTGATCACTGCACTTCCATCAACTCAAGAGGTTTCTGTTTATTCAGTTGATTAGGGACTGGCGTGGAGGAAACGGAGGCGGAAGACTAACCGTAAATAGAACAGAGAAATACCGCAGGCCTAGACTTTGAGGAGCTCGCCATAATCTGTGTGCGCGTGTGTGTGCGCGCGTGTGTGTGTGCGCGTGCACGTGCGCGTGCACGTGTCTCACTCAGCTTGGCTGCCATTAAAACTCCCCCAGACGGAAATGAATTGAACATCATACATACAGAATGCACACATTTCGGGAGAGAGAAGCACTATTTTAACAGCAGGACAATCCAGCCCAAGCTGTGCCAATCCTAGAGACAGGTAGAATATATGTTCTCTGCCGCTCTGCTATCGGACTGCTGTGCAGGCAAACATCCATATGCTTCTCCCCTAGCTTTAATTTGAGGCAACAGTGAAACTCTACAAAACTCTCAGTGTCAGCTCGACAGCAAGACGGCTACATTAACCACATAAATGACAGAGAGCTAGCAGCCATTAGCTGCTGATAAGGAAGAGCAGACAGTCGACTGGACACTATCACCTTTGTTTGAATACCCAGAATGCAAATTATCGACTAGGAAACATAACAATGCTAAGCAGTGTTAGCTTCTTTTGTTTGTGTATCTACTTAGCTCTGTGTCTCCATCAGCAGATAACCAATAACCTCTGTCAGTGGCTGAGTAATCTGACCGTTCAGATGACTGTAATAACGCAAGCATAACATCACACTGACAAATCCTTAAATTTAAAAAAAAACTATAACAAACTTTCTAATGCAAAACTGGCAAATCTCTGACAAATGACTTTCTACACTGAGCAGTAATTTCCCAGCGTTTTCCATTTGTGTCATTAGACAGAGCAGCTAGCATGCTTTCAGTGATATTTACTGGCATGATTTCCCCTCTAAGTGTTTCTATAAATTGTAATTAGAGTGCGATAGTTCCTGGAAAGGGGAGTGCAGACAAAAGAGCTCCACTGAGTTTTTAAGGGCTTTTTTGTCCATGCCCAGATACTTCCTTAATTAAAGTGCTAATAGGTTTCCTACAGGAGGGCAGACGAGGTCAGGCAGCAAGGATGGCAGGGAGGCTTGTTGATAATACACAGAAATATACCCCCCCCCCCCCCCGCCCCCCCCCCAACTCAAACACACATCCAAAACCCCAAACCCCTCCACACCCCCCACCCCTAACCCTCACCACTAATGATATGACAACTTCCCCCAGACTGCAAGGATGCAGAAAGGCTCATTGCTAATACCAAAGTATAACTCACCCCCCCTCTATCAACCCCCTGCCCCACATCCCCAGCCCCCCCCCCCCCCCCCCGGCGACTCATGAGATGACTGCTTCCAACCTCCCCCAGACTGGAGTCTCGGCGACATGCCCTGATAATATTTTTGGCAGAACCTCTGAAATACCAGCCTAACCATGAAATGTACTTAATATAACAGCTCAGGGAGGCAACAGTCATTGTGTTTTAATGGAAGACCCATAAACATAGATTTACAGTACATTAACCAAGGGGAAAATAATCATTTGCATTTGCTTTATGTTGTTGCTTCCATAACTATCTCTATAGGCTGTATTTTAATGGTGGAAAAAAAACACACTTAGCACAAACACGGGCGCTGGCGGGGGGGGGGGGGGGGGGGAGGTGTGTGTGTGTGTGTGTGGGGGGGGGGGGGTGTCAGAAATATTAGTGCTATTTCCAAGGTCATAATTTTTCAGCGCAACTGATGACACCTGACCTGCTCGTTGTTGTGACCACGCCTCTTTTAGTGTTACTGTTAGAATGTGTTTTCCTGAGTGACCCTTGGAATGTGGTTTACAGCCAGGGGTACCAGACCCCCAAGATCTCTGTTGATAACCTGTCAGACTCCCTGGCGCCTAGCCTAACTGAGATGAGCCTCATGTCCTGGTTTCCTGTTTATTACCTACTATAAAATTGACTGCAAACTCTTTGTGGTTGCCACTTCCCTGCTGACCGTTCTCTTGGACAGTAGTTTGGTGTCCCAGGTCGACTTGACGAATAAATTAATAAATTGTCTTTATTCAACTTTCAATTTGAGTATCCACCTTCTTCCACGCACCATTGGATCTTATTCTTCAGTATCAGAAACATCCTCATCACAGTTACTCCCCCCACCTGAACGCAGGTGAGATCGCTCCAGTGTTTCACCTGTTACCACCGACACATGTTGCAAATACGCTTGCGTTTGGACTTCGGTGTCCTTTTTTCGGAGTCCATGAATGAAGCACCGTGAGTTCTACTTCCTGTACGGTATCCATAGTTTAATGACTAAATGTGGGGGGAAAAGCCAGAGCGGGGCCTGAAACAGAGTTTCTATTTCACCATAGAGAAATATCCAACACAGAAAAACTGATACAACAGAGCACTAGAAACTGTTTTGAAATCTTGCTTTCACAACTCCCACATTTCAAGCAAGTGGCCGTGTTCTGTGTACGTAACCTGTTGAGTCCATTTGAGTATTGTGTAACTGAGGAGTGGAGACTGACAGGAGATAGCTTAGCCTCTCTCACAATAACACTGTCTGAGGAAACAACAATAACACTGTCTGAAGAGACAAGACAAGTGGCCCAAAGTGCAGATCAACATCTCCACAAGCACCGCACAGCTACAGTAAAATAACCTTGGTTACATTATGAGTTGCATCGAAAGTTATTCAGTTAATGCAGGCTTGTATGCTGACTATACACTGTAAAATAGATAGTCTATCAGTGGAGGCTGGTGGAGGTAGAAATCGGAGGACGGGCTCTTTATAATGTATGGAACGGAATGTGTTCTCCTTCCATTCCATGCATTACAATAAGCCAGCCCTCCAATTTCTACCTACTCCAGCCTCCCCTGATGTC
Organism: Argentina silus; assembly: GCF_951799395.1. Taxonomy (NCBI): domain Eukaryota; kingdom Metazoa; phylum Chordata; class Actinopteri; order Argentiniformes; family Argentinidae; genus Argentina; species Argentina silus. The sequence continues at coordinate 44,598 of NW_028152794.1, read as the reverse complement.
TACTGTATATAAATGTGTCTGGGGGGTTCTCCTGTAGGTCTGAGTCTCAGAGGTCTTAGAGCTTGAGTTAAAAAAACATCTCTATTGTATCTCCATCATGATCCTATCTATCCTCACTGTTCCCCAATTTCAACTCCCTCTCCATCCTTATCTTTCACTCTCCCTCCTCCCCCCCTCTCTCTCTCTCCTCCGTCTCCTTGGTATTTCTTATTTTCCATAACTCGACTGTTATTGTTTATTTCCATCTCTCCACTGCAGAGTAAATCATGTTTATAATCCAAACAGGCAGAAGCTGGAATGCAGAGTGAATTGGATTCGGAGAGATATGGCTTTATGCTTTGTGATGCTCCAGTGCAAGAGGTTGGACTGGAGGGGTTTGTTCCCACTTTTTTTCCAGGAATCAAAACGGGAGGCTGATGCCTGACCCTGTGAGAACCAGGTGGCCTGTGCCTGGGCTGGACTCCAGCTGCCTCAGGCAGACCATGGCAATTTGGCTGGTACAGCGAGGACGATTCATGTTGGATATTCCACTGTCAGTGGAGTTAGTTATCAATAAAGCTGTATTGAAACCTACTTTAAACATCCAAATGGAATAGTACACCAAAGATTGCAGCCGCCAGTCTTCCCCCCTAAGGAATATTGATTTAAATGTATTTTCTACTTATATGGTCAGAGCTACAGTAGGCTAGGTTGCCTGGACTGGGCAGAGAGGTGCATTAGAAGAGTGATGCCAATGTAATTACTGGAGGCTAGTTCAAACAATTCCTTCCTGATTCACCCAATATTGTTTTTTATTGGACTAAGATATGTTAGTGGGCGGGGCTAACACAACGTCAGATGGGGGAAAATGGCGGATGAAAAATTAGGCCCAAAACGTCAAGGGCTGTTTCAATGGCCAGAGCTAGGCTAGGTGGCCAGGGCTAGGCTAAGGCCAGAGCTATGCTAGGTGGCCAGGGCTAGGCTAAGGCCAGAGCCGTTTCTATGGCTAGAGCTATGCTAGGTGGCCTAGGCTGTTTCAGTGGCCAGAGCTAGGCTAGGTAGCCAGGGCTAGGCTATAGCCAGAACTATGCTAGGTGGCCAGGGCCGTTTCTATGGCCAGAGCTATGCTAGGTGGCCAGGGCTAGGCTAAGGCCAGAGCTATGCTAGGTGGCCTGGGCTGTTTCAGTGGCCAGAGCTATGCTAGGTGGCCTAGGCTGTTTCAGTGGCCAGAGCTATGCTAGGTGGCCTAGGCTGTTTCAGTGGCCAGAGCTATGCTAGGTGGCCAGGGCCGTTTCTATGGCTAGAGCTATGCTAGGTGGCCTAGGCTGTTTCTATGGCCAGAGCTATGCTAGGTGGCCTAGGCTGTTTCTATGGCCAGAGCTATGCTAGGTGGCCTGGGCTGTTTCTATGGCCAGAGCTATGCTAGGTGGCCAGGGCTGGGCTGTCATCCAGCAGCCCCAGGTTCTGTAGCTGTAACTGCACCAGGACAATAGAGAAGATGTGCAGGCTCATCACTTACTCTGCAATTACAGTGAGAAGGCCCTGGGAACATCAGTGTAGCAAGTAGCTATTCGTCTCGCTGTAAGTCTACCAGGACATGGGCCTCATTTCTCTCAGTCTCCTCTTACCTCAGATTTACATAAGATGGCCCTTAGGAAGCTCAATATGAGATGTAGCTTCGACGTATCTGATGTCTACCAGAAGGACGAGTGTATCTCTGTCTGTCTTTGCAGACAGTAGTCATTTTAGAGTATGTGTGTTTGTTTACGTTGAGGATTGTCCCTGGTGGTGGTGGCTGGGAAGGCATCGCTAGCATCGTTTATGCATTTCCTGAGGCTCCTGCTGCATATTTATGGAGTCCAACTCACCCCGAGGTTGACTTTAAACTCCTGTGCCAATTGACAGCTTTTTAGTTTCCCATTCTCTGGGAATAAGAGAGGGGGGATGCCCGGGACTGTGTTTCTGCGTTGAGGGATTTAAGACAACAGAGGCGCTTGAGTGATGGCATTCCCCTGCTCGTTGCCAAGTTGGCACCCTGTGGGCCAAGCCAGGCAGAGAACAGACCAGGGGCTGTGCATGCTTAATTTCACAAAGAATTATGAAAAGGACCACAGGGTTGAGGAGGGGGGGGGGGGGGGGGCGGACGCTGTTTTCTTGATGCTCTGTTGGGGACAATTGAAGGGATGGATGGGGGGGGGGTTTTGGAGGATGCCTCTAATGATTTCATCTGTATGACTAATGTTACAATATCCACAAGAAAGCTACTACTGTCACACAGCTGTATCAAAGCTCTGTTTGTGTGTTAAATCTAGCCAGTGCCACTTCCTCCTCTTCAAGCTTCAGTCGTGATAAGCGTGAAATGCAGCAAATGTACCAAACACAGAGTAAGAGGGGACTGCTGGGGAGAAGGTAGAGGGGTTCCAGGGTAAGAGGGGACTGCTGGGGAGAAGGTAGAGGGGTTCCAGGGAGAGGAGACTGCTGGGGAGAAGGTAGAGGGGTTCCAGGGAGAGGAGACTGCTGGGGAGAAGGTAGAGGGGTTCCAGGGAGAGGAGACTGCTGGGGAGAAGGTAGAGGGGTTCCAGGGAGAGGAGACTGCTGGGGAGAAGGTAGAGGGGTTCCAGGGAGAGGAGACTGCTGGGGAGAAGGTAGAGGGGTTCCAGGGAGAGGAGACTGCTGGGGAGAAGGTAGAGGGGTTCCAGGGAGAGGAGACTGCTGGGGAGAAGGTAGAGGGGTTCCAGGGAGAGGAGACTGCTGGGGAGAAGGTAGAGGGGTTCCAGGGAGAGGAGACTGCTGGGGAGAAGGTAGAGGGGTTCCAGGGAGAGGAGACTGCTGGGGAGAAGGTAGAGGGGTTCCAGGGAGAGGAGACTGCTGGGGAGAAGGTAGAGGGGTTCCAGGGAGAGGAGACTGCTGGGGAGAAGGTAGAGGGGTTCCAGGGAGAGGAGACTGCTGGGGAGAAGGTAGAGGGGTTCCAGGGTAAGAGGAGACTGCTGGGGAGAAGGTAGAGGGGTTCCAGAGTAAGAGGGGACTGCTGGGGAGAAGGTAGAGGGGTTCCAGGGAGCCTCTGAGTAAGAAAGTAAATGTACAAAAGAACAGCAATAGTAATCCCAATGTTTGTACTTGTACGATGTTTACTGTGCAACAACTTGAAAGAGACAAATGTTAGCAGGACAAAAGGGGAGGGGAGGCTGGTGGAGGTAGAAATTGGAGGACCGGCTCATTGTAATGCGTGGAATGGAATGAGGAATGGTATCAAACCTGGGTATCAGACATGTGTTTGATACCATTCCTCATTCCATTCCATTCATTACAATGATTACAATGAGAGAGAGAGAGAGAAACAGGCAGAGAGACAGAGGTGTGTGTGTGTGTGTGTGTGTGTGTGTGTGTGTGTGTGTGTGTGTGTGTGTGTGTGTGTATTTACCCTAGGCAGGAGTCCTTGAGTGGCATTCTCTGCTCTGTTTGCTGTATCCATGACGTTCCTCCGCCCCTCAGCCAACCAGCAGAGAGACACTCCAAGCAGGACAGGAAGTGCCCAAACACCCAGCCAGCCCATCAGTGATGTCAGCCTGGAGGGAGATCAACACAACAACTGTCACAATGATGTCCCTTACTCACTCACTCACTCACACACATGCACGTGTACACACACACACACACACACACACACACACACACACACACACACACACAGAAATAGACACACATGCGCGCACACACACACAGAAAAAGACACACACACACACACACACACACACACACACAGTGTTATTTCTTCATCATCACTGTCGGTGAAACTCTTGGTCTGAGGAGAAGAGTGGCAGCAGAGATTCATGAGAGCACTATCATCATGTTCACGCTGCAGAGCCGAACCGAGCTGAGCCAAGCTGTACTGTGCTGGCCTGGTTACACATCCAGTAATACACACACACACACACACACGCACACACACGCACACACACACGCACACACACACACACACACACACACACACACACACACACACACACACTGTTATTTCTTCATCATCACTGTCGGTGAGACTCTTGGTCTGAGTAGAGATGGCAGCCGTGGGGATTTACCGCGAGGGCTGTGAATAAGTGCTAATGCCTGTACCTGAGAATGTAGTGCTGCCTACGTCTCCTCTTCCACAGGCCGGGGCCGTCCTAATACGTCCCCTCTTACTTACTCATCCATCTACAGCACATAAAATGCCCTTCAACTTGCTTCGGAGGGTCCCTCTGCTGAATTGTTCAGTAAACTGACTCCCCTGACTGTGACTTTGCTGCGAAATACAATCGAGCTGCTCTAGTGAGGGATTTCACTGGTGCTTCTACATTTTACATTTACATTTTATGGCGTTTAGCAGACGCCTTTATCCAAAGTGACTTACAACAAATACATTTGTTTAAGTAAGTGAATCATCTATTCAACAGTCATAAAGTAATATATGGTAGGACCGGGGGGCCATTGGCAGTCGTAATGCTAGAAGAAGGAAAAAAAAAACATTTTTTAACAGGAGAGAAACTTGTACAGGGGGGGTAGTGGGGGTGAAGAGGTCTTTAGGAGGGACCGTTAAGATGTAGCCTGAAGAGATGGGTCTTCAATCTACGGCGGAAGATTGGTAGTGACTCAGTGGGAAGCTCGGTCCACCAGCGGGGCGCCAGGACAGTGAAAAGCCGCAACCGAGTACTGCGGCTGCTGCATCCGCGTAGAGGCGCCTCTACATGGATGCAGCAGCCGAGGTTGAGGTTTGTCTGGGAAACATGCACGTACAGTACACACAAACAAAGTGATGCAGGGTTAAACTGCAGTGTGACTCATCTGCATAGGCAGCTGCAAACAGAGTATCACTGAACCCACAGCCTGAACCCACAGCCTGAACCCACAGAGACAGAGATTCATTGATCATCCTTTTCACGCTACAAAGCCTAACCAAGTTGAGCAAAGCTGTACTGTGCTGGCCCGGTTCCACATCCAGTAACAAAGCTGGAAAGGACAATGTGAAAAGAGGCTGAAAGGACTGAGAAGAGGACAGCAGTTAGTAAGCCAGCCTGCTAGCTAGATGTGTGGGCAGCTTCAAAAAGAGCCTACCTGAACCCAAGGCCTTGAATACCACTGGGTAGGCACACGGAGCAGGGGCAGAATCCAATGTGGGAAGCTACTGTACTGAGCCTCACTGAACCCACAGCCTTAGCCCACAGCCAACATACATTACACTGCACTGCTATCAAACACTGAGCTAAGCCAAGCTAACCTGTACCGCGCTGGCCTAGTTATCAGGGTTCTCTCCAAAGAATGTAAAACGGGCGTTACACCACGGTGTCCGCTTGGCTCGACCATGTAGACATTTCAGAGGGAATTAAACAGATATTTAGCAAACGATAGTAGGAACTATATTTTCAATGACATTGTTGTTTAAAAGCAAAATGTGTTAGCTGTATTTTTAGGGCATTTTTACATTAAATAAACCCAAGTGGGTTTTTATTAATGCCATCCAGGGCCACCTTGTTCAGACATCCTGGGGAGAACCCTGCACTGTCATCCAACACAGTTGCTGTAACAATGCTGGAAAGGAACAATGCAGAATAGTTCGATTCAGCCCTGCAGTGTATAGAAATCCCTATCTTAACACGGAGGCTGAGGGAATGTAGCAGGGAACACCATCCAGTTAGCCAGCTAGCTAGGAATGTGGGTCTTAAGCCCTATTCCCACAGAGATAACAGCAAAAATGCCGGAAAAGATTTGCCGGTATGTTTTGTCTGACCCCCTAGATTTACTGTGATTTACCTGGGTCACTGTTTACACACATCAGTGCAATGCAGGTAAAGTGGGATGGGAGGGTTGGGGAATGTGGGGAGGGGGGAGGGGGGAGGGGGGAGGTGGGATGGGGGACACAGGACGTAGTGAAATTTAATGCAAATGAGCAAACCTGAGAGGGCAAAGGACAGAGTGGAATTCAATGCAGTTGAATTACACTGAATTCAAGCATACTGGCATTTCACCTCTGCCCTATTTACACAGACCCCAGACAGGCTTTTTACCAGGACTCGCATGACTAGATCTGCCACAGATAAAAAGTTTTAGCATCATCAGCCCCACCGCAGTGGAAAGGAACAGCATTCAGTTTGCCAGCTTGCTAGATGCGTGGGAAGCTACTGTACAGAGTTTCACTGATCCCACAGCTCTGCATGTATTCCCCTGTTTAAACCCAAAGGCTTCGAGAGAGCAGGGACAGCATCCAGTTAGCCAGCTAGCTAGGTGCGTGGGCAGCTACAAACAGTCTCAATGATCCCATAGCCTGCATACATTCCTCTGTGTAAACACAGACGGTGAGCAAGCATAGCAAGTGGACAGCTAGCCAGCTAACCCTCTGGAGGCATATGTGCTCTGGGGGAGGTGAGCGTGCCCTTGTGAAATTAATCACCAGATGAGATCTGCCAGTCACCTCCTTAATGTGCAGCAGGAGGACTGACGTCACCCCAGTTCAGCTCTGCTTTGCCATGGCAAGTCTGGTTGGGACATGAGGAAGTGGCTTCCAGGGCTGCAGTTTCCAACTGATCAAGTGAGAGAGAGAGAACTTTTGGGGGAAAGTGATTGTTTGAGCAACATACTAAATAGTTTAAAGGAGCAGTCTGATTGGATCGCCCGAGTAGTGTCTGCTTCATTTGTTTATAGGTAGATAGAGGTTAATAGGTCTACTTTGGTCTTCTTAAAATCTGAGAAAGGATATTATATGGTTTCAACTGACATTTGGCAAGACAACTGAATCCATTTCTAAAAGGCATTTTCATGGTTGGGTAGAGCATTAATACATCTGCATGACTCTGGCAAGAGACATTTCCAGCTTACTTCTGCACACATTTGCGATTTATTGTCAGAAACACTGCATGGCTGGTAGTGACCTGTAGTAGTAGTAGTACTAGTAGTAGTAGTAGTAGTAGTAGTAATAGTAGTAGTAGTAGTAGTAGTACTAGTAGTAGTAGTAGTAGTAGTAGTAGTAGTAGTAGTAGTAGTAGTAGTATAGTAATACACTGACCAGTTATTCTGTTTACATGTTGCCATCATGTTTACAGTACATGTTGTACACAGCAATGGATTCTGGTGGAGGCAGAAATTGGAGGACGGGCTCATTGCAAAGCATGGAAAAAAGAGTACATATATTATATATTGAGTACATATATAGACTTTACAAATGTATACACACATTTGTAAAATCTCTCTCTTAAATTAGTTTAACCATGCAACTTTCAGTAGAACTAAGAAGTGTTGAAACTGCAGTGTTTAACTATTTATTTCGAAAATTAAAATCTAAGCTAGCAATATTTGTCAGACTGGCTAGCCAGGCAAGAAAACAGTTGCCTGGCAACTTGCCACTAGGTTTGCTTGAAGGAGCTATTTGAGTCACCATAAGCATTAAGCCAATAGGAAATGTCCCGCTTCGTTGGCGCCACTGTTCGGAAACTGTACCACTCTGCATCTTTGTATTGATGCGTCCTCCCTCTCTCTGTGCTGTGCTGGTGTGTCCCAGCGTATATCTCCACTGACAGCAGTGTGGACAGGCACTTCCAGATACACTTCCTCTGCCAACTGATCCTGTCCACAGGCGACCACATCATCCGCTTCATTCATACATTCCTGTCATCAGCAATCGCCTAGTTCTGCCTGGGGCCTGGTTTCTCCTGCTACAATGGCCAGGGCCACCAGCCAAGCAGCAAGACAAATGCAAACGATCAGCCTGTCGTAGGAACCAGGCACCCAGCTGTAGCGCCACTGTGGTATTTATAAATGACGCAGGCCTGGTGCGACAGTTTGTCTCCGCTCGGCACGTTTCCCCGTGCAAGGCATATTGAATATTTAAAGAGACAAAAGAGGGGGGGGAGAAAGTCTAAGAGAAAAATAACATCTGTGTGTGTGTGTGTGTGTGTGTGTGTGTGTGTGTGTGTGTGTGTGTGTGTGTGTGTGTGTGTGTGTGGTTGAGTGTGTGTGTGTGTGTGTGTGTGTGGTTGAGTGTGTGCGTGCGTGTGCGCGTGTGTGTATGGGTGTGTGCGTGCGTGTGTGTGTGTTTGTAAGCCGCCCCCCGAAAGCAATGCATCTGAGAAGGGTTCCTGTTGTTGTATTAACACTCAGAGAGGCTGGGGGAGGAATCGTCTCCGTCGGCAGCCGGCTTCAAACAACACCTTTACTGACGGACGTCTTTATAGGCTCAAACGGAGACACCGGGGGACTGCCTCCCGTATTGTTTTTACAACGCTTGGATGGCTTGAACATTTCCTTCCCGTTCTAGTGCCGTCGGTCACAGCAGATAGAGGGAGACCGGGGGAATTAACCTGCCCGTCAACGGCTGGACGGGAAGGGGGGGGGGTCTCGTATTTTACCCTGCTATCGTGCTGCTGACACCAGGTTAACAGGATGAAGTTTTTCCGGGATTTTTTTTTTTTTTATGACAAAGCTACGTGATAAATCTCTACCATTTTGAAGTAGATCTAAAGGAGGACTTATACAGCGTCCCGGGCGCAGGGGGGAAGATAAGGTTATGAACTGTTGTTTAGACTGTAAAGGTAAAGGTTTGGAACTGCACCACCCTGCTTGGAACAGAGGCTGGGATGACAGCAAACCAGCAGAAACCAGATGGCCCATATCTAATACATTACAGTGAGCCCATCCTCCGATTTCTACCTCCACCAGCCTCCCCTGCCATAACGTTCCCAGTGCCCTAGACAGAACTATACTGTATTGAGGACCATTCAGTTGTACTGCCACAGCGCGGGAGGTCTTACTACTTGCTATATCAATATATATATATAATATATATCAACAGCACCGACAGTCGTACGATTTTACTGCGCAACAAGACTGTAAGAAGTTATGTGTATAATAAATAACACAAAACTACATTCAGGCCTTGTCATAGAGGTCACATAGAGGTCATATCGATTTTCAATGGACAGAACACCTCCCCAGTGGTAGCGGAGGTGGTGTGGAGTCACAGTGTCATGATGAGGTAGCCCTGCCCTGAGACGACGTCCACTCAAGTGTCGCCCCGCAGACCACATTAGTCCTCTTGGCCCTGATGGTCGATGCCTGCGTCTTCCATGTCAGAGACCTGGGTGTGAACCCCACCTGTCCTGTCACATCTGCAGACTTACTTCTGCCAGAAGTAAGAAATCACCAGTAACAGCACAGTTACTCTCCAACACCATCCGAGAGCTGCTCTAACAGGCAGAAGGGTCCTTAGCAGCGGCTACCCTTTCTCTAAGACCTCGCTATTAATTACAGTCTGACACTTTCTCTTTGCCACTCTCTATCTCAGAGCTTCAGGGCCTAGGTAATAATAAGCAGGAGCTCAATGCTGCAGTAGAACGGGGCCTGTCTCCTCCCCTGCTAGAGAGTGAGACGAGGCCCTCCTCTCTCTCCTCTGTCCTCTCTCTCTCTCTCTCTCTCCTCTGTCCTCTCTCTCTCTCTCTCTCTACTCTCCTCTCTCTGGTAATATTGCCTTCTATTTGACATGATTCTGTGACCAGGTTTGTAGCCTAAGGGTGTTAAAGCTCACATCCTTGCTTGTCAGGTGCTGGAAGACACCCACCGTGACTTGTTAAATCCCGAGCCCCTACAGGACACACCATGGCTTTAAGATGAGGGGATAGCAGCGGGCAGCTGGATGGATCCAGTGCAATAACCAGGGTGGTCTTACAGCTCAAGTGCACTACAGCTGATGCTGTTTGCCAGTGAAGCTGTCACAGAAGAAGTATATGCCTCTGTTGTAAATAGATATTGAAGTAACACATCATAACCCTACTGCGCGCGCGCGCGCACACACACACACACACACATCATACACACACACAGAGACAGAGACACATCCACGCACACACACACCCACACACATGTGCGCAGGCACACACGCGCACACACACACACACACACACACACACACACACACACACACACACTGGCAATCCTCAGAGTATTAGGTTGATTCTCTCATTCAGACTGAGAGCCAGAGAGCTCTATTTGCTGTAAACAGTATTGGTGATGCACTGAGCTCAAGCCTCTGGGTCTAAATCTGATGCAGCAGAAAAGGTCATTCCAGAAGTTCAACAAAAAGTGATCAGAATTTCAAGTGAACGACCAGCCTTTGGGATATGAGCAGAAAATCAGATAAATGTCCGTTGAAGCCTGAAAATACACCGTACAGCCATTCTCAATGCAATAATAAGCCATACAGCTAAAGATTAAATCAGTTGTCATTGTGTAATGACATTTGAATAGTCGAAAAAAACAAGTCATTCTGTCTGTGTAGCAGAAGTGGTTTGGCTTAGCCCTGCCTGAGACTTCCAAGCCTCAAATGTCGCCCTCGGACCTAGATTGATAACGTCTTTGGTCAAACGGTACGACGTTTGTGTCCCTTCGCGTGAGAGACCGGTGCTTGATTCCCAGCTGTGACCTCTGACTCATTGAAGCTTGACTGTATTATACTGTACATGCACTTGGGCATGACTCATCCTCTTCAATAGATTCAATCATATTCATATGCTGTTGTTGATCGTTATTTTAGAACCTTTGATTCCAGGAAGTCCCATGTTGTTGCATGACTCATTATGTTTCTACTTTGTGTGGGATGTACACTATAAATAAATCTAACTTCCAAACATAGACATCACAGAGAGGATGAACCATACACTAGAATAGTGTGGCTTTGCTGTAAACAGTCGGCTTCATTAAATCTGTTTCGCTATGGAGATGGAGTAATTCAGGTCATTTGGAACGTCGTTTTTCCTGCTGTGTAGTCTAATGCACTGCAGAAATACTGTACAACCATGCATGATTGCGTATTTATACTGTATCACAAGGTTGATTACAATAATAATTGAATGAAAGTTTCATCCACAAAAGCTAATATCACCCGATTCCATCCGACACGATGGTATACTTGTATACCCCACTGCAGCACGAAGTGAAGAGGAAATTCAGAAACGTGGAGGACAATGGAACTTAATTAAAAATGATACTTTATTGTTAAAACTAACGCGTTTCGGCCGTTGATGAAGCCCAGATAAAGGGTACAGACGAGAACGCGTTGGTTTTTAACAATAAAGTGTCATTTTGTTTATCAAGTGCAATTGTCGTCCAGGAGTTACAGAATTCCCTCTTCACTTTCAGTTTGCTCCTCAATACCCGCACCTTGGTTGGAGAGCGAGGTAGCGGCAGGTAGTCCCTTTGCCGTTCCACTGCAGCAAGAACACCTCCGACCCGATGAACAACACCTCCCCAACCAGTCGAGTGTCTGTTGGAGTGTGTGTCGGTACTGTATGAGTCATCGTATCATATCATATCTGTGGAACCGCAACGACCGCCGGTAAGCTGAGGGACACGGAGCTGCACAGTTAGGTTAATAAGTTGGTGACACGGTTAGATTTCTTTCCAGCTGCCGTACACATGGGTGAGTCACAACGCTGTACAGCTGAGTTGTGCCTTATAAGGAGGACAGGAATATTTAGTAAGTGTAGAAAGCATTTAAAAAGATAATCAGCAGTGGTTGTCATTCCGCACGCATGAGTGAGAGATTTTAAATGAGAAATTTTAAATTGAGACGTCTCAGTGATGAGCACACGCAGTGCACCAATAGCAGGTGACATAGCACGGTTACAGGTTGTCAGTCAATGTAACACTTTTAATTAGTTGTAGGAAGCGAACTCGTTGCTCAGTATTCAAAACAATAACTTCGCTGTTCAAGTGGGAGGAGATGCACTCACTTCACCGACGGCTATTGCGGTGACTGTGAAGGGAGGGAGCCCCGATAAGAGCGGGCGGAATTGTTTCAGCACCACGGACAGCTCCATTGTTTGTACACTTATAGGCTACTGTCATTGCTACCCACCTGAGACAGCTACACACAGCTTTTCAACTTCTCACTGTCAAGAGATGGTGACTGATTGTAATATTCGACAACGGTTCAGGTTATGGGAGTGAATGGAATGTGTGACCACACGGTTCGTCTCAGTGCATATATAAAACCCCCGTGTGAGCAACCCTCGTTGCATTCCCCCTGTTCAGGAATGTCACCATAATCCATGGTTTATGCGAGCCTCCTCAAATTGAGCCCAAATACATTAGGCTGCCGCCCGGTTCGGGAGAGTCCCCCGTGCCCTGCCAAAGAGTCAAACACTGGACCAGGGAAGGGTGCCAAAACGCTAATGCGAGAGTATAGGCGCGTTCCAGAAATGTCAGCACCTTGTTGACCAAGCCCAGAGCATCCAAATAGGATTGGGTAACTTATCAAGCATAGAAAAGGGCTCCAATCTAACCTTGGTGCCGTGGTGGTTATATGACCAAATTGATTGGCGCGTTGATGTTTTGATAGGCCTATATTCAATGAGAAATCGTTTAAAAAGCCGATGATACAGGCTATCCAGATAGACTCATTTGCGGTCTAACATACAGCAGCTTATACCTACCCAGAATTCATACGAAAACTAATGCGTTAAGTGTCAACGCTATTGTGTCAGAGAGAGAGAGAGAGAGAGCAACCTCAACATTTAAACATTCTTAACAGCATTATTGCTATTGATATCCCAACCATGTGTGGAGATATCCATTCCAACGTGTTTGCGACTGTAGCTTATAATTGGGAGCACTGCATAATTGATGCATATTTCCTCAATTATTCAAAAAACTAATATAAAATAATCAAGCTACATCTGTCTTCTGTCTACATAATTCACTGGTGCTCTTATCCATTCACACACACATATTGCACAAATGTAACAACAAGAACCCAAATGCATTCAAGAAAAAACCCCCAAGAAGTCTGGTCCACAATGAATTGCACACATAGTCTCCCCTTAAACACAATTGCCTTCTTACCTGTCGTATTCCACGAGCAAGGGGAAAAAAGAGTAGACTGTGTGAGCGAATACGGCACAGATGTGTTCAGTGTAGGTGCCCAAAGACTTTCTTAGTTCCAACCTCCGCCCGGTTGCAGATTAGTCTCGTGTGCGACAGGCTTTATTGAATTAGGCTCGCGAATAAGTATGCGTTGGATGTTTCCACTCCTATCAGCGGCGTTCCATTCTCGAGCTCCGAGTGCCTCTCGCTGGTGCTGGCGTGCCCTATTTCAACGGCTTCAGTCTACACTCCTTTTGACGTCACCCGCTGCATACAGAATTATCTGCAGATTCCGCGCTATAAGCGACACCTCTGCCCGCGTTTACGCAGGTGGCATGTGCGACCTGTGACATGTGACATGACCGGCCAGGCACAGCAACAAAAAAATAGAAATTAAAACAAAAAACGAAATGAATCCTATCCCAAAAGATTCGATGCTGATTGTTTAAGAACGTGTTTAGTTTCAATATATGTTTGTAACTGATGCAGTTTTAGTCTGAAGTCCAGTGTCGTGAACGTGTTGTTTATTTTACGTATTTATATGTATATGATTTATTCTTTTTTAGTATCACTTTTTAACCATGTTTAGAAAAGCGCTTTACAAATAAAAGTATTATTATTATTAGTAGTAGTAGTAGTAGTTGTACTAGTAGTAGTAGTAGAAGTAGTAGTAGTAGTAAAAGTAGTAGTAGTAGTAGTAGTAGTAGTAGTAGTAGTAGTAGAGGTAGTAGTAGTATTTGTTTATCTTGGATAATACATCAGTACACAGGTAATCACTGTCATTAACAATCTGTTCCCTCTTATCATAACAGAGCAAAGTGGTATATTGGAATAATAATAGCATTAGCTGGTGACTGCAGCTCAAATGACTGCATCAATGACTAATCAACAACAGGGTATTACAAAACCGGGATATACTACCTCTCTCTCTCTCTCTCTCTCTCTCTCTCTTGCTCTCTCTCTCTCTCTCTCTCTCTCTCTCTCTCTCTATCTCTCCACTGTTAAATGGAGACACACAGACACCATGCACAACACAATACTGGTCCAAAGCAGCTTTGAGAATGGTGCCTCCATCAAAATTGCATACACATCTGAAATATTCATGGTCAATGTAACATTCATCAAGAAAAGAAAAGAATGAACTTTATTAGCAGTGCAAGTCTTTTGATTCCATTGAATGCTGCAGGCCTGGGTGAGACTGGCTGGGTAAGGAGAGGGAGGGAGAGAGAGAGAGAGAGAGAGAGAGAGAGAGAGAGAGAGAGAGAGAGAGAGAGAGAGAGAGAGAGAGAGAGAGAGAGAGAGAGAGAGAAAGAGAGGGAGAGAAAGAGAGGGAGAGAGAGAGAGAGAGAGAGAGAGAGAGAGAGAGAGAGAGAGAGAGAGAGAGAGAGAGAGAAAGGGGTGGGCACAGTGCATTTCAAAATGGATGATCACAGGTGATAGTTGAACCAGAGCACAATATTGCAGTTTATTTCAAAGTCTGTAGAAGTAAAAATGAACTATTCTCTCCGTTCCCTTCTGGAGTACACAATGATTCTTTGATTATAAATAATAATAATAATAATAATAATAATAATAATAATAATAATAAGAAGAAGAAGAAGAAGAAGAAGAAGAAGAAGAAGAAGAAGAAGAAAACAAATAGGTGATAGTTTTGTCAAATCACACTCAACTATGGTAAATTGAAACCAGCGGAGGCTGATGGAGGTAGAAAAAAACGTTTCATACCATTCCTCA